>NC_058375.1:83053106-83356136 GCF_018350175.1 Felis catus | reverse complement strand
GCTTTGAGAATCCAACAGTATAAATATAACCTGACATTGATTGGCAGGGGGGAAGATATGCCTGTCTATTATTTGTATGTGAAAGGAAAAGAAAAACAGCTTTCATTAACAAGCAGAATAATCTTGTTCACCAGACCACATAAAATGCATTTAGTTTTTCTCACCACAGGTGTATAAGCTTGTACTTCTGATTGTTTTAGGGCACTATTAGTGAAGAGATGAAAGTACTTCTGGGGATATTTGCAAATCATTTATTTCAAAGAATATGAAGTATTGAGACCTGAAACTCATGATTTATTGATTACTGGGTATTCATCTGTTTATACAATGGAAAATTACCATAGAATTTTCATCTCTACCATTTTCTTACACTTTTTTCTGTTTCTTTCTTACCATTCTCCTTCACTCTCTTATTGTCTGCATTCCTTCATTCTCTCCACAAATTGTTATCAGTAAATATTTGTTGAAAGTTAATAGTATATTTTGTGTATGTTCTAGCATTAAAAGATTTCAAATGAGCATAAGAGTCAATAACATTACATGTGTTTTGTTATATTTAAACTTATTGTGAAATTAACTCAGAAATATTCACCTATACCATATAAATATAAGTATCTTGTCTTTACTTTTAAAATTAGTTTTAAAATTGCGACCTATCTCACAGTATTACAATGTGGTAATTGACACATTTGTTTTTAAGCTTGTTTTACAATTAAGTGCCAATATTTGGGAATATGTAATTGGAAGAATTGTATATGGGCAAACCAACAAGCTTTCTTTGGAGCAACAGCTGTTCTGGTCACACCATGCCCCAAATGTCTCTGCCTAATACCCACGTTTTAAAAAGAAGTCTAATACAAATATGTATCTAAAATAATTTTAAATATCAGTACCGACACACATTTTAAATTGGCATACATAGGACCACTTCCATTATTTTTGTTGTTCATTAAATTACTGATCTATATGTGGTTATATAGACATATGTAGGTGAAACAAAGATGGCTAAGACACAATCCCTGTTATCAAGTAGCTCAAATCATTTCTAATGTTAGACTAGAAGAGATGGGAATTCATGCATTTTTATGGCCACAGATAGAAAACCTCCTTTCTTAAAACTAGGATGAATCCTCAAGGAGAATTTCAAAAAGTGCATATAAAATAAGTCTTTATCTTTCATTCACTCTCCTATCTAGTCACAGTTTTTGGCATGAAAGGCTTGCTAAAACTGAGAGATGCCCGAGGAGGGCAAATGTAAAGTAATCACACATGTTGTGGCTTCTCACTATGACTTTGACAGTGGAGTTTTTTTGTTTTTTTTGTTTTTGAATGTTTATTTATTTCTTTTTGAAAGAGAGATAGAGCACATACAGGGGAGGGGCAGAGAGACAGGAAGGCAGAGAATCCCAAGCAGGTTCCACACTGTCAGCACAGAGCCCGATGCTGGGCTCAAACCCACAAACCGTGAGATCATGACCTGAGCTGAAATCAAGAGTGGGACACTCAACCAACTGAACCACCCAGGAGCCCCAACACAGTGGAGTTCTTAATTGGGTTTCTACTAGTGTCTTAGAGTGTGACAGCATATGTTGGTAGATATAAAGTGATAACATGTTTTGTAGTGATAAAAGTTGAGTCATTTTGTACACATTCAAAATTTGCAGCACTTGTAAATATATTTGAACACTGTTTATAAGGACCCTTCTGCTTATTTCCTGTTCTTAATAATTTGAAAAATATATTATTTTAAAAAATGTTTTTTTTTTTATTAATTTTGAGAGAGAGAGAGATGGTGATTAAGGGAGGGCAGAGGGAGTAAGTGAGAATCCCAAGCAGGCTCCACGCTGACAGTGTGGAGCCTGATGTAGGGCTCAAACTCATCAACTGCGAGATCATGACCTGATTCGAAATCAAGACTTAGGGGCGCCTGGGTGGTGCAGTCGGTTAAGCGTCCGACTTCAGCCAGGTCATGATCTCGCGGTCCGTGAGTTCGAGCCCCGCGTCAGGCTCTGGGCTGATGGCTCAGAGCCTGGAGCCTGTTTCCGATTCTGTGTCTCCCTCTCTCTCTGCCCCACCCCCGTTCATGCTCTGTCTCTCTCTGTCCCCAAAAAAATAAACGTTGAAAAAAAAATTAAAAAAAAAAAGAAATCAAGACTTAGACACTTAACTGACTGAGCCACCCAGATACTCCAAAAAATATACCATTTTTAAGCTTTTAGTTATAAATTATACTTAATATCTTCCTTCTGTATGTCATTTTTACCGTTATGTTTTTATATATAATGATACATTTATGTTATATATTTACTTATTATGAACATTTTTGTTTATATAAATTTACTTCTATAATGTAAGGAAGTATAATTGACTCATTCACCAAGCCCCATATAGATCCTTGTGGGATCCTCCAGATCCTCGTTGGTACTTCAGTGTGGCAAATATTATCAATATCTGTGCCATGGTGTTCTAAAACAAAAGAAAGAAAAGCAAAAGGGTAGGAAGTGCTTCTCTGAGTGACTTCTCAATTTGTGATGATGGAAAAGCCGGTATATCTTTGTAGTAAGATCAGTGGTACTCTCATCAGCTAGATTATTACATTGTGAAATTTTAACCCATAAATAATATTACAAAGTATGGCCCATGAATCTCACGATTTTATAAGATGTCCAAGTTTTAAGTATATACGGTAAGAAACATTATTACTGATTTCATTTGTGCTCCATAGAAAAAGCATAGTATGCTCCTTTTCAAGTCCTTTATAGAATACACATAAAACTTCTCATCCTAACAGTCCAGAGATATAAGCTGGCTGATATTTTTCTTCTTATGACCTAAAACAGTCTTTTTGGTCAAAAACCTTGATGGCAGCTGTATTTAAAAAAAATTATATGGCAACTGTATCTTAATATTTACTTATAGAATTTGAGATCATTTCATCACTAAAAGATACTGGTAGGTGGTATCCAGAAAGAGAAAATCAGGCATTCTACTACAATCTTTTCTATTGAGGCCACTGGGGGCTAAACATTTCTCATTTTAATGTGCCTCAGTATTGATACAACATGAAATTAATGGTGTTCAAAGAAGCAAGTGAATTACAAAAAAACATTAAATGTGAGCTTCAGTTTTGATACATGTGTGATTGTATTTTTTTTTTTTAGTAGATGTGAGATAGTAGCATGGTATAGTCTCCAGAATCTTTGTTCCATTAATTTGCTTATCTGTTATTGCCAAGCATTTATCTCAGAACTGAGGATATAGTTGTGAACAAAACCAACTGAGCTACTGCCCTCAAGAAACTTGCATTCTAGAAAGGGATAAAGGCAATAAAAAAATAAACTATCAAACATATAGATGGTAAACGCTGTAGAGAAAAAAAATAAGTGTAGGTAAGGATAATAAGGAATGCTGGGTGGGAGATGTTATATGACTTTGGATGTCAAGAAAGATCTTACCAGTTAGATAACATCTGAACAGAGATCTGAATGAAGTAAGAGTGTGCTTTGACAGAAATCTGGGAGAAAGTATTTCAGACAAAAAAAGTACAAATGCCATGAGAAGATATGGAATGTGTTTATGAAAAATCAAGGAGCCTGGACTTCTAGTTTGTTGCCACTCTTCTCAACAAGTAAAAGAGTAAATGAACAGGCTGGAAAATCAACTCTTTTTGGATTAGTAAGAGAGAAAAGGGACCCAGAGCAAATGGCTTTCCCCAGGATTGGAGAGACAGACAAGTACATACAGGGAATCACAGCTTACTGGAGTAGAGACTCATGAAAAGAAACTTCCACAGGAACTAGTGCCAAAGAAGGAAACCTGATCTGTAATTGACAAATTGCTTCAGGCTTCTTGTGGACAAGTCTGAGAGTAAAAATCTCAAGGGAGACCTAGTCAAAGGGAGGCTTCCTGCACAGCAAAGGAAACCATCAGCAAAATGAAAAGGCTCAACCTAGGGAATGGTAAAAAATATTTGCAAACCACTTATCCAATAAGGGGTTAATATCCAAAATATACAGATAAGTCATACAACTTTGTAGCAAAAAACCCTAAATAACCCAATTTAAAAATAGGCAATGAATTTAGAGATTTTTCCAAAAGTATATAAATGGCCAACACATACGTGAAAAGTGTTCAAAGTCACTAATTATCAGGGAAATGCAAATCAGAACCACAATGAGATATCGTCTCCACCCACAAGAATTTGTACTCTCAGGGGCGCCTGGGTAGCGCAGTCGGTTAAACGTCCGACTTCAGCCATGTCACGATCTCGCGGTCCGTGAGTTCGAGACCCGTGTCAGGCTCTGGGCTGATGGCCCAGAGCCTGGAGCCTGTTTCCGATTCTGTGTCTCCCTCTCTCTCTGCCCCTCCCCTGTTCATGCTCTGTCTCTCTCTGTCCCAAAAATAAATAAACGTTGAAAAAAAATTTTTTTTAAATAAAAAAAAAAAGAATTTGTACTCTCAAAAAGATAAGAGATAATAAAAGCTGGAAAGGATGTGGAGTAAAAGCTTAAGAGGCCCAGCTTTCAGCCTATCTTGGCTTTTGACATATTTTTCTCATTAAGCTTAATCATTTCTAGCTTTTCATTTAAAATGAATGACATATGACACTTCTTTTCACTTGAACACTTGGAGGCCATTGTAGGGTTATCATTTGACCTAATTTCAATATTGTTTTGTCTCAGGGAATATAGAGGCCTGAGGAGAAGGTGAGAGATGGGAAGAATGGTTGGTGAGATGGAACAGAGCATTCACAGCATTTATGGATTAAGTGCCCTCCCTTATATGGGTATAGTTCATGATCCCCCCCCCAAACAGTTATCAATAGTAACATCGAAGACCACTGGTCAGATTACCAAACAAATATGATAATGATGAAAAAGTCTGAAATGTTGCAAGAATTTTCAAAATGTGGTACAGAGATACAAAGTGAGCAAATGCATTTGGAAAAATGGAGCCAATAGACTTAATGCATGGTTGCCACAAACCTTCGATTTGTAATAATTTTTAATGCAATATCTGCAAAGTTCAGTAAAGCAAAGAACAATAAAATGAGGTATGCCTGTACTTTGTTTTGAATAATAAAAATAAACGGCATCAGAAATGACATATATATGGAAATTAGACAAATAATTTATATTCCAAAAGTATAATTTGTTAGATATATTAATTTTTAAATATGAATTAAAATGTTCTTCTAAAATATATTTTATATTACTATAGATATGGCTACTTCCATTGTCAAATATCTTTTTTAGCATCGTTGCTTTGTCAACTGATTTAAGTTATATAAACTTAGGAAAGATTCTACTCTGTGATTTGCATAAAATGTACTGTTTTATTTTATTCCATGAACAAGTAAAAAAAAGAAGATAATAGATTTTCTCTTCCATTAGCAAATTGGTAAAGAATCATGGGAGATATATTGTACAAAAGGACATGTATTGAAAAAATCATTATCAATTTGATTTTTAATATATCATTTATAGAAGAACAGATGGTAGAGTTCTAGTTATAAGCAATGAAATATAAAAATCACCTACCTTGATGGTTTTAGGAGGCAATTTGCATTATCAAATTAAGTTAGAAAAAAATAGGAAACTTAATTCTATAGATGACATTATTGGTAGTTTTATTTTCCTTCTGATCTTATGTATTTCTTATCTCTCATGATTGCATAGCACCTCATATTATTCCTCTTTTCATTTTTCCTCCTATTCAGTCAGTCTAGTATTCTGAGGCTAATTTTTTAGAGATTTAAAACCAGATTCTCATGTGAAAATCCATTTATGTTAAAGAATTCATATGAAATAAAAGGACTATTGAATCAAAGCACAAGGTAGTTCATTAAGATGTATTATAGAAGTGAATAATGTCCTAATAAATAGTTTTAGACTTCATTTTCATAACTAAGAATTTAGTTAAGCATATCTTAATTTATTTCCTTAATTAATACCTACTTTGTAAGTTAAGTAAGAGAAAGCTGGAAATTTAACCTGCATTTTACTATTCGTAAAACGGTGCAAAAATATTCTATACAAGTTGTAATCGTGCATGACTTTAATCAGATATTTGGAGACCTATTTCAATTGCCTGCAGTGTTAGCTATTCAAACTGAAAATATTCTGTAAGATTCCCTTATAACTTGAGAACCAGATGACTCATTTCCCTTAGACAGCTCAGCTTGTGCAATTTTAGCTGTGGAGAATGAGCTGTCCATTACTCTTTATCACCATTCTCTGCTGAATGCGTTTGCTCTTTCTTCCTTTCCATTGCTTGTGTTTGTTTATCTAATTTGGATTATTAACATGCCATAATGGTCTATAATTTTTCCCCCTCAGTCATTTACTTCTCAGGCAGGAAATTTCTCAGTGCTCTTGAGGACAACAATAACACGTGATTTGTTTTTGTTAAAGGAAAGTCACATAATTAAAAAGTTTGGAAGAGACTCATGTCTTTAAGAAAAGCTTTATTCAAACATTGCTGTAGAATATTTGCCCATGTTTTTTCCTGTAAATATACATAAAGGAGATACAGTGAGTGACCTAAGTGATAAATTCTGGGCATAGCAATCCTTAAATTCATCAAGTTTTTTTCTTTCTTTTTTTTAAAAGTTTTATTTTTTATTTTGAGAGAAAGGAGAGAAAGAGAGAGAGAGAGAGAAAGACAGAGAGGGGGAGAGATAGAACTCCAAGTAAGTTCTGCACGGTCAATGCAGAGCCCGATGTGGGACTCAAACTCACCAAACTGTAAGATCACAACCTGAGCTGCAATCAAGAGTCAGAGGCTTAACCAACTAAGCCACCCAGGCACCACTGTTTTTTACATTTTTACTATAACTATTATAGTGTTTTAGGAATTATGAAAGATAATTCAGTTCCTATTTGTGGACTGCATAGATTGTGGTGCAGATCCTCATATCAAACTTACAAGGTTCAAATCTGTACTCTGTCAGTTTCTACGGAGGAACCTGTAGGCAAATTATTTAAACTCTGTGCTTCAGTTTCCTTACCTGAAAAAAAAAAGAATATAGTAATGGTTCTCTTTTGGCCTGTTGTAGGGTTTAAAAGAATTGAGACATGAAGCACTTAGAACAATTCCTGGTCAAGAGCAAGAATTCAGTTAATGTTAGCTATTGAAGGATTTTTGATAGTGTAGGGAATTTTAGGCAGTATATACAGATAGAACAGAGAAATCATTTGAAATCCTACCACTGAGAAATAAGTGACTAACATTCTGAAGTCTTTCAGTCTTAGTCTGCACCTCTATATTTTTATGAACAATGGAGTTATAGCATACATCTTAGTTTATAATCTCATGTAGTTCATTTAAAATAATATGTAAAATTTCCATTTAATCACATATTATACTACATATTATTTAAATGTCTTCATTATCACAGTGACGTGATAATTATATATCCAATGTCCCATAGCTGAACATGAAATTTTCATACAGGATTGATGATTGATTGATTTAGCTACCATCAACAATGCCTCAGTTGTTGATATTGTTATAATGGCTATCATTTTATGTATTTACATATTTAAGATTATTTTCTTAAGATATGTAAAACATTTCCTTTCATTTTCAACCTTCAGTTCTTAGTTATGCCTCAGAGCAAACTAAAACTGATCCCACTTCAAATGTTTGGGAACATACGACTCATAATCTCATAGAGATACACAGAAAAAATTTCTTAATATTTCCTTATTGTTTTCCTCTGAAAACTCTTTGATGTTCATGGGAGCTTCTCCAGAACAAACTTAACACTCAAGATGCTGACCAATGGTGACATACAGAGGGGGATACTACTTGCTGTTAATTACACAACACAGTTGTTCTTTTATAAAATAACACTGAATCATATTTAATCAGAATTGTACAAATTAGTCACTTTATATATTAGAGATTTACATTAGTATTCTTAAAATAGGTAATTTAAATCTAAATCTATATTATGTACATGTATATTCTGAATGTTCATGTAAAAATGGTATTTACATGGTATATACATGTAAAAGGAAACCTTTTAGTGTTTCTGCTGCCCACATAACGTAACGTAACATAACATAACATAACATAACATAACATAACATAACATAACATAACATAACATAATGTAACATAAATAACATAACGTAACATAAATAACATATAATTGCATATTACAGCTCAACTTCCCATCTCCTCTGCAGTGACAATTTTACATCTTTTTTTTTTAATTTAAGTTTATTTATTTATTTTTGAGGCAGGGGAGGGGCAGAGAGAGAGGGAATCCCAAGCAGGCTCCACACTATCAGTGAAGAGCCTGATGCGGGGCTTGAACTCACAAACGATGAGTTCATGACCTGAACTGAAATAAAGAGTCAGACGCTTAAGCAACTGAGCCACCTAGATGCCCCACTTTTTACATCATCTAAAAGAACTGTTCTGGGTTTATTTGATCTAGTCAATATGGCACTTCAGGAGAATGGCCACTCATAATCTCTAAAAAGTTCATAACAAATGATAATTTCTCATGTTAAATAAATAGATGTTTTAAAGCTTTCCATTGATATGAGTATTTCAAAAATATTTTAAATGTTATTTTCATCTTGTTTCATTTCTTATTATTGTATCTTCTCTGTGGATTTTACCATTTATCTATATAAATAATCTTGTGTTTTGCATTTTCCTGGCCCATCCATTTATTTTTTAAAAGTCATTTGGTATAGAGATGTAGCTTGTCATTTTGGGTTTTTTTTTGATTATAAGAATCTTTGTGAGTTTAATTGGTCTATTAGTACTTGTATTTGAATGCTGTATCTTAGGCCCTCCCCACCTTTATCATGTCTATGATTTTTTTTTTGCTGAAATTTTCATTTTTTTCTGTAGATTAACAAACCATAAACTCTATTTTGATTCTGTAAGTGTGTGATATTAAAATTTTAACATACTTGAATTAATTGAATTCTCTACCATAGTCAGTAAATACCAGGGTCAGTAAATGGGAGTCGGGGTTTTTTGAATCCCTTCATTTAAATTGATACATTTAGCATGCTTTTATTTCCTAACAGTCACTTCTGTTGTTTTGTTACGATAAGCTTGTGTTTACAGTTACAGTATGTTTTATGTTTTAGGTGCTATGAAACTTCTCTTTTAAGAATAATTTTAAATATTGTCACTAAGCTTCATACATATGTTAAGGATAATTGCTGCAGATTTCTAAGTTTTGAAAATAATTTTATTCCTCATTTATCTTTTTTTTATATTACATCTTTTCTTTACTTAATGGAGTTCTTTTTGAATAATTATTTGAGTTTTTCTTTTGTAAAAATTATATTCTTAGTTTTCAGTAATGACTGTATCCCAAAAGTATTTTGTTATTTTGAAGAAAAATTTATAGTTAGTTCAATGTCAGACACATTGTGTGACATAGCATAGTTCTAAATTCCTAGCAGTTAGTTGGAAACAGAAGAGTGATTTTAAGTGGAGGTCAGCAGAGCTAGTTAGATTTTAGAGTGAAAAACTAAAATTGATAGCTGGGGCAGTTATTTCCTCTACTTTCCCTTTATTGTTCTTATTTAGTTCTATAAACCAAAAAGCAGTTTATTTCATGTACTGCTTTTTGTTTTGTTTTTTTGTGTGTGTGTTATTTTTAAAAAAATCACTTCTTGATGACTTTGTCTATTATAGAAACACATGATGAAGTAATATTTTAAGAAATTAAAAAATTAGTAAACAAGCGAATAAAAAAGAAAATAAAAAGTCTGTGATTATTTTTTCTATGTTTTTAAGACAATGATGCTAAATATTTCCCTGTAAAGGTGTCATGTAATTTGAATAACTACAGACTTTTTATCATGATTTAGTAAGATTCTATGTGATTTGGATCCTGTACACTTCTCCTGTTTTACTTTCTGCTATGATATACTCTATTTATCATGCTTTAGGCACAGTGGCCTTCTTATTTACCTTAGAATTAGTCAAGGTCTATTATGATCTTAGAAAGGCCTTCTCTGACCATTCTGTTCATTCTAGGCCCATCTTTCTCACTATCACATTATCTTCCTTTCTTTCCCCCAAGAATTTAACTATCTGAAGATATCGGTGTTAAATATTTACATTTGAAGTGTGTATGTTTACTACATTTCAAATAGATATTTTAAGTATATGTTTATATTATCTCTTTCCCTCCATAAGAAGGGATCCTTCTGTCATAAGAAGACAGAGAACTATAATATTTAGAATTAGCTATGTAAGTTCCGTTAATTTATTTCTACTAAATCTATACAAATTAAATTCATAGAAATGATTTATTAATGCATATGTTATAGAGTATCACAGTGTAGTGCTCCTCAATTAATAAAGAAATGTGTTTATTATTAAATCTTTTTACTGGATTATTGCTAAACAAGATCAGCCTGATTGTGTGCTGTAATAAGTGTTCAAAAAAAATCAAATTTACATTTTCAACTTGGCTGGGGGAAATGAAAATTCTCATACAGCCAGTATCATATTGTTCATTGGGGATTGTGAGAAAGCCCCATGGACAGTGGATATGGGTCAGACAATGGAATTATTCTAAGCCGTAATATAATGGTATATGGGTATTTTTTACTCTGTTTTATTTTGTCTTAAAATTATAGTCAAGTTACATGTAATCAAATTATGATAAGGAAAATTATGACAAAATCCTGATGAATATACTGAAGGGAAACATAATTTGCTATGAGGAAAATAGCTTCTGCCACTAAATCTTTATGTTCTAGTGATTAAAAGTGTCGTTATAATTCCTCAGAAATCTAGATTGGGGGTTGAAGAGGGAGTTATTGCTATAGTGAGAAGCTGTAAAGCAATATTTTGTTGATTATGTTCAAAACTGGTTAAATGCATAGGACAAGTTGTCCAGTTTTGAGCTCCATTAATAAAAAAGGAAGTGGGGAACCTGAAGTGGATTTCTGAGATAAGCACATGTATAAATTGAGAGTTAAAAACAAATCAGAATGATGAAGCAAGGCTAAAGGATTGGATTGTTCAGGCTTGAGACTAGAAGAGTGGGGAGTTAATAACAGTCTTTAAGGATGAAGGGTTCTTACAAAAGAAAGATGACTAGCTGTTTTTCATCTCTAGTGAGTACAGAACAAGAGGATGGGATTTAACAAATATTTATTGAACATCTCCACTGAGTGCAGAACAAGAGGATGGGAAGCATAAGGGCTTTAGATTAGAACTGAAGAATATCCTAAGAGTGAAGATTTTAATTCCTTGAGAGGTTGTGAATTTTGTTTTTTGGAAGTCTCTTAAACAGTATAGATTTTCACTTCATAACTCTACCAGTAGACAGTAGTGTCAATTCAACAAACATTTATTGCATTCTTAAAGCCCCCTCCAGTTCAGTGATCTTAGCAATCTGTCAATGAATAGATTGCCTAGCAGATCTTTGTAGAACTAGCCAACATTTAAGCTATTTAAAATAAAAATAATAATGGGACGCTTGGATGGCTCATTGGGTTAAGTGTCAGACTCGTGGTTTCGGCGCAGGTCGTGCTCTCACAGCTTGTGAGTTCCAATCCCACATTGGGCTACACCCTGCCAGCCTGCCAGTGGGGAGCCTGCTTGGGATTCTCTCTCTCTCTCTCTCTCTCTCTCTCTCTCTCTCTCTCTCCTTCTCTCCCCCTCCCCAATTAAAATAATTTAACTTAAAAACATAATAATGATAATTATGTTAATTATAATTATAATAATTTAATGTAATTAGTAGAAGAATAGAATTAAAAGGTATTAATAGTAGCATTTAGTAGAGAATCGTTATGCAAAATAAGTACCTACATTGTAGAATATGTATATATATAATTATGTATATATGTATATTTAATATGTATGTAATGCTTAATTGATGTAGTAAGATATTCAAATTATTCAAATACATTAGATAGATGTCTTCTGATAGAAATAAATATTAGTGAGAGAAGAAACCATCTTGAGTTGCAGCTTAATGTGATTTTTCTTAAAAATGTCCATTTGAAAATTAAGCTCTGTAAGAATTTTTCTTCTTTGTAATTTTAACATACTCATTAACAATTTAACTTTATATGTCTGTTATTCTACTAATGATTATAGCCAATATGTAATTATTCTAACAAGGATATCAAGAAGCTGCTCAATTTATCAAATTAAAATATTTAATATGTTTAATAGAAGTATTTATGTATTACTAGTGGCCATTAAAAAATAAAATTAAGATATACTTACCATCTCCCATGAAGAAGGTCAGTTAAGAACAATCAATAAAGCAGTGCTTATCAACAGAGCTACTACCTACCAGAGAAGTTCTGGGACTTAAGCCCACAGTGGAATATGTCTATGAAGTCTTTCCTTTGTTTAATTTTAATATTCATGAAAATTTTATATTTTGTATGGTTTTTATTCACTCATTGAACACCTAGTATGGGTCAGGCACTCTTTAATGCCCTGGGGACACAACCATGGACAAAATAGAGGGAAATTGCTTCTCTTATGTAGATTGCATTCTAGCTTGATAAAATTAGTAACAAACAAATAAGTAAAATATATAGCGTACCAAATTCGTTTAAGATCTATTCATTTGTTGGGGCACCTGGGTGGCGCAGTCGGTTAAGCGTCCGACTTCAGCCAGGTCACGATCTCACGGTCCATGAGTTCGAGCCCCGCGTCGGGCTCTGGGCTGATGGCTCAGAGCCTGGAGCCTGTTTCCGATTCTGTGTCTCCCTCTCTCTCTGCCCCTCCCCCGTTCATGCTCTGGCTCTCTCTGTCCCAAAAATAAATAAACGTTGAAAAATAAATTATTAAAAAAAAAAAAAGATCTATTCATTTGTTAAAATATTTGAATTGCTTATGCTGAGGAACAAATAATTTTTTCTCCTCAGCTGCTCCTTTTGAGTAGCTGGAAGGATGCTGTTTCAATGATCCTATCAGTGTCAGGAAACTGGTTTAAATTAAGAAGTACTTATGTTACATATTCATTTCAGCCATGTGGTGATTATTTTTCTTTGTTTAGCCTTTTATATTGGAGATTGCACATAGTCATGTGGGGAGGGATACCATGTGTCCTTTTACACTGCCCTCTAAGTGCATCCAGATAATCACTAATAAGAGATATCCAGAATCAAGTCAAAGAGGCAGTGCGGTGCAATGTTTCTAGGCTGCGTTGATGGAAATTTGGATCAGTATATTTTTTGATGACAAGTTAAGCCACTTGTGGTTTATGATGGGGTGAAAGGGTCACTAATCTTTTGGTCAATCTTCTCTTGTCTCTGTGATAATCTCATAAAAGGACCAGTTCAGAGAATAATGATGACTGATAACGCTATTAATTTAAAAACTGATACTGTAATTTCCATCACATGTAAATTATCTCAGCCTTGCAGTCTACATAATCAACTCTCTTCATTCAGTTTTCGAATTTCGTTTTTGTTGCAGCATTTTGGTCATGTACCATAAATACACGTTTTCCTTATAATTTTGTTTGAATCATGTCCAAAACTTTGTAATAATATTTAAGTAGGTTTGGTTTACAACTCTACATTAGGTTGAGCAATGAATTTAAGTTGATTTACCTTCTTTTAGTTTCTCACCTCTGACAGAGCATCATTTTTCCTTCATGAAGAAAAACCCTTGACTGACAGTTTCCTTCAGTGAAGTACAGCAGAAAAATCTATGCACATTCCTGTCTATTTCATTAAATATTCACTAAAAATACAGTTATTGATACTTCAACCTTTAAAAAAAGTAAAACTTGACTGTTTTACCACTCAAACCTATCGAGAAAAAAAGGCAAATTCTTAGAGATAATTTATAATTTGAGAATGGGGCTTGGAACGTTTGGAAGGTGGCATGGCCCAGATGCAGGTTTTTGTACTTCTGCCTTTGATGAATTTGACATCATGGTGCATATAACTCCATTCATTTTGTTTTTCTAATCATGCAATTCTGCTTAATAATAAAAAGTTATATCACAGGAAAAAAACTCAAAAAGCCTACTGAAATTTTTAACTTTAAATATTTGGGAAATGCACACATCATCACAGTTGAATAAAATGGTAAATATGGCAAAAATAGTTAAAATTAGTTATATTCATACAAGAAAAATACAGTATCTGGCTACCCCCTGTTTGCAACCAGTTATTCAGATGTCATTTGAATGTATTACATTTTATGGTTTGGACATATATAAATAACCATTTTCTTTTTTTAAAAGTCGTTTGTTTGTTTGTTTTGAAAGAAAGAGAGAGAATCCCAAGCAGGCTCCATGCTATCAGCACAGAGCACAGTGCAGGGCTGGAACTCACAAACTGAGAACCCGACCTGAGCTAAAATCAAGAGTCTGACACTTAACCAACTTGAACCACCCAGGCGCCCAGATAACAACCCATTTTCTGCTTGGATGCTTCTTTTATGTCCAAAGCATATTCATCCAAAATGCTACAACATTGGACTTCAAAAATTTATTCTTATTTCATTAGACATGTGGGAAGGTATTCTCTTTCTTTTTTCTTTGTTGTAAGTTATTTTAAACACTTTATAATTTTTAATACTTTCTTAAGTTATATATTTTAATGCTATAAGTTTTCCAGTAAAAACCCATTTAACTCCATCTCATAGATTGTTATTTTTTTTCATTTTTCAGTTTTTGTTTTTATTCTTAGTATACTTCAAAAAAGGAATGATTTTGTGGCAAAATGTGCCCTAAACTTGTCAAATATAAACAACTGTCTGGGAGTACATTTATAATGTAAATGATAAATAAAATGTCAAAGGGTATGAATAGGAAATATCTAAAAGAGAAAAGATAAGCAGGCAATAAACACATGAAAATATGTTCACTGTCATTAGTAGCCAGAGAACTATAAAATGTCTTGTAGTCTCAATTTGAAAACATTTAGGAGATTAATAATATCCAGCATTAACAGTTTCAGGTCACTAAGCACTTTCATACTTTGCTACTGTATTTTGGATTGGTACAAACTTGGTGAATATGCTGATAATGTATGCTACAATGAAAAAAAAGATCTTAATATTTCTGCTATGAAGAATTTATCCCACATTAGGAGAAATTACCATCACCCATGTCCAATAGTCTGTATTATTACTCATAATAATAAAATGCCATGATTAAAGTATATTTTTATCATTAATAAAATTGTTAAACAAAATATGGAATTTGAGCCGTTTTTAGAATTTTAGACATATTTATTAATTGGTAAGATATCCATATATTTATTTTATTTGGAAAAAAAAATTGCCGACTTTTTGTAAAGTTGGACCCCACTGAAACACGCACATGCACACACACACACACACACACACACACACACACACACACACAGAAAGAGAGAAACCACGACGTAAAACATATGTTTTATTTTTTTTGCTTTTTAAAAAAATTTTTTTTAACGTTTATTTATTTTTGAGACAGAGAGAGACAGAGCATGAACAGGGGAGGGGCAGAGAGAGAGGGAGACACAGAATCTGAAACAGGCTGCAGGCTCTGAGCGGTCAGCACAGAGCCCCACGCGGGGCTCGAACTCACAGACGGTGATATCATGACCTGAGCCGAAGTCGGAAGCTTAACCGACCAAGCCACCCAGGCGCCCCCATAAAACATATGTTTATGTGAGCATGGAATCCTCTGTAGAAAGATAGTAATTATGGTTACAATGGCTAGCACAGAGGAGTGGAATTAGAAATTGGGGTAGGAGATGATAAATTTGTATATAATTGTATTTTTTCCAATTTTATAAGGATGTATATTTCATAATTGAGCATCTAATTGTTAAATAAAATTTGAAATTAAAGAAAAACTAAACTTAAAAATGCTAATTTGGGGGCCCTGGCTGACTCAGTGGGTAGAACATAGGACTCTTAATCTTGGGATCATGAATATAAGCCCCACATTGGTTATAGAACTTACTTAAAAATAAATATTTAAAAAATGTAATTTGTTTATAACATGCAGAAATTTCAGCATGTAATTTTTATTGGGAGTATACTGTAAAAAGAGTAAAACTTGATATATTTATTAGTAAAATATTTTTAAGGAAGTTGTGGAAACTGTTGATGTATTTTGTAGGAGAGAGTTTTGTCTGTGGTTGGTTTAATCAAAAAAGAAAGAAGTCTGGTTTCTAAGGCTACAAACTTATTTTGCAGAAAATTGGTTTACAAGGATCTGCTGAAATCACTGATTCTAGCTTCTATACTCTTTTTTGGGCTAGCACTGGGTTCTGTTAACCTAATATGACTTCAGATTTTATAATGTTAAATTTAATAATAATGCTCAGTTTCCATTTATTATCAATTGCTTAATGCACATATATACATTTTTTTCTACTCTGAGATTTCATGGAAAGGACATTATATTGGGTAACATGGAAAATGTGACTCTATTAATGTGACTTTGTTGGCAGGCGATATTTCAAAACTTTTTTCACAAAATATTTTTCATTAAGCTAATGTTCCTGGAAAAGTCACCCTTTTTTCATTTGTTTTCTCATTTGTTTTCATTGTTTTTGAATACGCTCATACTTTTTTTAACTGTTACACCTAGCCATTTTGGTAAATTACAGTGTGAAAGTATAGAGAACTGGAATTTTTATCTTTGCTAATTCTAAAGTGTTTGATATAGTGAGAAGCACACCAAACAAAATGCTTCCTGGTATAGCTAATTAAATATAAACCAATGTCTAAGACTTTGATTTTTATCCTGATTACTGAGCTTTTATCAGAATTTCTTTTGGTCTATTCTGTTTAGTCAGAGTAAATCAAAATACAGCTATAATTTGTGATTATCAGAATAAAAGGAGGTAATTTATTTTTTATTTCATACCTTTTGAAATGAAAGTCATTTTTATCAGAAAGAAAATCATATATTGACAGATACTAAATAACTTGATACATATTTCAGATACACAGATACTGTTTCATGTGCCTGTGGCATTGAAATACATAGTAAATATATCTTAGAATTTATACTCAAATCTATACCTCTGTATGCCTCCTATCTGCCATGTTAGATTTTTACCCAATCAATATTTAAAAAAAATTAATGTTACATTCAAGTGTTTAGTTTCTTAGGATAGATGTTCATGAACACTGAATTTATACCTTCCATATTGATCTACTTATTGCTGATACTTAAGATTTTAGAATTGAAATTACTTATTATTCTTGAGAATATGAATATTTAATCAGTTCCAAACTTTTGAAATAACTGGTGTTTTAGAAACCAGAAACAGAAATTATAATAGGAGTTTAGACTATAATATATTGCTGTAAGGATAATTATTAAGGGAAAACACAGCTGACATTTTCTGATTTATGCACACAATCAGAGATGGAGTCCAAGGACTGTGACATAATTATCTTCATGCTAACAATTTTTGTAAATCTCTTGACAGAATTTTTGCTAATTTTAAAATGCCTTCTGAAGATTAGCACTTAAAATTGTTGGGGAAAATAGCACAATTTATTAGCAAGGGTATAATTGTAAACCTTCTAAATACTCATTGTGAATATCATTTAGACAGTAACTCCTGCTTTAGCAGCTGGTATATAAGACACCAGTTTATGGAATCTTGAAACAACAGAGAGTGGAATCTAATTAAAGAGGATTACATGCCAAAGAAAAATTATTAAAAACAGACTAATAGACAATTGTTATGAATTTAGAAGTCTCTGCCAACTTCGCTTTTTCATACAAATTTATGTAAGTAACTGTCAAGTAAAAGCCTTTAATTTTTCAAAACCAAAAGGATGTTACAAGGCTTTATGTTTTGCGACTTAAAAGTGATTGCTTTCCTGAACTTTACGTTAATGCAAGAATTTAAATGGTTCTATTACTCTTTCCTCACAAATTTAACATACACCAGTGATTTGAAAGATAAATAATTAGAAATACTCTTTTAGGTTTTCTTATTTGTTTGATATTTATCTAATATCAAGCATCCCATACTGCATATAGGGAAACCTTTGGCATATTTTTCCTTTTTAAACAAAAATCACCTTATCAATTTAGGTACTGTTAATGGAAGTTTATGTTGAATTGGTTTGCGTATTTTTCTTTGTGATTTAATTTAAAATTTGTGATGCACTGAAGATTGTTAAATGTCAGTATCCCAATCTAGCAAATGCCGCCTCTCTGTTTGAATTGACTCACTTTGCTCCCATCTCAAAGGTTTTTTTTTTTTTTACAGATAAGGGAATTGAGATAGATAAAGTGATACATAGGCAGCTATTAATTATTATGTTTAAAATAGAATATTGAAATAAGTGGTCCTTCTCAGTATTAGAGAAAAGTTCATATCTGTGAATATACCTAGTGCCTAACTTTACATCTTACACACTCTGTATGGTATTGTTATAATACATCATGCATTGCATTTACAAAATTCTGTGGTGTAAATTGACTTTTGTAGATTTTGACTAAATTAAACATAGTATAAATTAATTGTTAAACACAGGGAATGATGTGTTTTCTAAATAATTAATAAATGCATGAACAAATACATTGGATTCAGTAAATGAGATATTTGTGTAGCAGTCTTGTGTAATATTCCTAACAATAATCCTTTATATGAAAAATTTAACTATCTAAAATTGTTTTTGAGATACAGAGAAATACCACAGATGTCCTGGGTAATAATATTGGAATTGTTTTTCCTTTGTGACCCTTCATCCTTGCCCCCAAAGTTCTCTTCATCTGTTTAGATGGCACCTATTCCAGGATTGCCTGCTACCTTGGAAGGAGACTCCCCAAGGACAAGGAATTGTTTTAAATTTAAAGCCTCCAGATTACATCAAACTTTAAATCTAGAATAAGTTTAAGCTGCTACAGAACTAGAAAAACCTATGGTTTTCTGGTGGTGATAATTAATTCAGTGATGTGGTAATCAATACTGATGTTAGTAAAAACTATTAGTAAATATTTTCCTTTTAAGTTTCCATACGTCAAATAGCTATTGGATCATGGTGGTTGATGGTCATTTTAATATAGATTGCTCAATGCTGGCATCAGTTCTTCCATGCGATAACAAATCAGCCAGTACATGAAGCATTTGGTACTGTGAATTTATTAGTATTAAAAAATGAATTTAATATTCTGTTTTGGTAAAAAGACATTTTATAGAAGCTAATTCATAAATATATCATACCTGAAGACTTATCTTTTGGGAAAGTTTTGATCTTCTTGGAATTAGTTTTCTCATAGTAGCCTAATTTAACATAGCAGGGCACAGAATATCCACTAGAAGGGTATTTGAAGGTACATGAAGTCCTCTCATTCATTTGAAGATCATAACAAGGAAATGCCTGCAGGGAGCTAACCTGTACTGCTAACTCTGGTCTGTACCCACCCTGGTACTAAAGAAGTGTTTAAATGTGAGAGCACATAGACGAGCTTAGGAGACAGATAAGATGATCAAAACATCCATTCCTTCTGTAGCTTTCTCTCCATCTTCCATTGCATCACTGAACATAGCAAGGTGAGTTTGGCCAGTAGGTTTTTGCCATTCATCTAGAAAATATATACAAAAATACTATTTTGTAGGTATCATAAAGCTGAAATGGAATGGGGGGCTGCTGGAAATTAACTGGGAATTGAAGCTAAATCTGGAGAAAATGATACAAATATAGATTGATTTACAATACAACCTTTTCACCCCACTTTTCTTATTTTTATCAGATTCTATAGATACCAATAGTTTCTGGAATTTTCAGGTTTTTTTGTTTGCTGTTTCTCACTATATTAGCAACTTGTAAAATACTTATTTGGAAGTCCTTGTTTTCTTGGTATATTTGACTTGCAAATAATTTTCTTTCTGATTTTGATTATGATTATGATTATGATTATTTTTTATCAGAAACTACCCTTGAGTGTGACTTGTGAGTATATATAGGAAAAACTATCTTAAAGGGTTTGGGAGATTCAGTGGCAGATCAAGATTTGTTTGGGATTCTGCCAAAATTTGCATTAAAAGGGATTAACTCTAGAATGATAGGAGATGATGAGTTATAAATCTAAATACAGGCAATACATACATACATACATACACACATACATATGTAAATCTTAACAAGGGCTGTGTCTGGTTAAGCCAAGTATTATCACTGGTATAGATCCCTTTGTGGAATGCAAGAATACTCAATGCAATCTTCTTGAAAAAAAACTTTTAAAAGCTTCTGATTTCTTTTGATTAGAATCTATGCTCACTAGGCAACATTTGATTTTTACTTGTCATTCCATACTGAATTTCCTAAAAGTTAAATTTCACTGATCATGTTATCACAATGCCTGATCCTTGTAACAGTTTCATGTAATAATTGAGTGTATTTGCACTCTCGTTTTATACATCTGTTTCTGTTAACTTGGTTAGTGGGAGACAGAATATGAAAGGCAGACTCATTGTCAGGGACTGAGGAAATTAACTGTTTTAGTTTGTAAGACTAAGAACCTCTCAGGCCATGATATAGTCATCAAGATAAGGCTACAGTGGAAGGTCTCTTGGAGGAGGAATAGTTAGCTGCCTTCACTGACTTCACTTTCTTTTATTTATTTATTTATTTATTTATTTATTTATTTATTTATTTTTAAGTTTATTTACTTTTGACAGAGACAGAGTGCGAGCATGAGCTGGGGAGGGGCAGAGACAGAGAGGGAGACACAGAATCTTAAGCAGGCTCCAAGCTGTCAGCACAGAGCCCAGTGCGGGGCTCGAACTCACAAACTGTGAGATCATGACCTGGCCGATGTCGGAAGCTTAACCAACTGAGCTACCCAAGTGCCCCCACTTTCTTTTAATTGAAGGTAGCATCTGATCCGTGTGTGACTAAATGCATGTAGAAGCTCCTAGAACTTCCATTCAACAAACCTTTAATGGTTAATTACTATGTGGAAGTGCAGTAGTAAATTAACAAGCAAACAAATGCCTCTTTGTTTTCATGGAGTATACAGTATTTCAAAAATACTGTAACATAATATGTTAAGTATAATAAATGTTATGAAGAATAATAATAAAGTAGGGCAAAGGGGCAGAGAGTGAAGGTGAGTTCATTTTTAGACAGTGGTCAGGGAAGATGTTTCTAAAGAAGTGACATTTAAACAGAGACCTGAATGAGATGAGAGATTAAGCCACGTGAATTCTGGGGTGGGGGGAGGGGAGGGGGGGCAGGGGAGGGAGGGGAGACCATTTCAGGCAGAGGGTAAAGGCCCTGAGGAGAAAGGGTGCTTTTGTGTAGAAGGAACAGCAAGGAGGCACTGTGACTGAAGCAAGTTGAGCATGGGAAGCCTGGTAGGAAATGAGATTGGTTGGGTCATTAAGAACTTGAAAGTGGGCAGACTTTCTTTGTTGAAATTGTAGATTTTCATTATTTAAATTGCTCTTTGAGGGTTGCCTGGGTGGCTCAGTCAGTTCAGTGTCTCACTCTTGGTTTCAGCTCAGATCATGATCCCAGGGTTGTGCTCTGCACTAGGTGTGGAGCCTGCATGAGATTCTCTCTCTCTCTCTCTCTCTCTCTCTCTCTCTCTCTCTCTCTCTCTCTCTCTCTCTCCCCCCCCTCCCTCCCTCTCTTCTGCCCCCCCTTGCCCCTCTCCCCTGCTCATGCTATCTCTCTAAAATAAATAAATAAATAAATGAATAAATAAATAAATAAATAAATATATATATTTAAAAAAATTTAATTGCTGTTTGAAAGCCTTCCCCTTGTCAAAATTAAGTGTGCAAGTAAATAATAATATTTACTTCCAAAAAGCAAATATTAAGGCGATTTTTGTGGTGATTTGAGACTGGCAGTGTTTACTACACAGTACTCCACATTATTTGTTGAAAGAATGATACTTGTTTCACTTGATTATCCTGTAAACGATGTGAGAATCAAAATATAACCATGCATTATGTAAAGAACTGTGTGGTAATTATAAAAAATTCTTAATCTCGAATTTTGTTGACCTCCCTTAGATACAAACAATGAATGATCAACAGATAGGCTTCTGCAGCAGAACTGCTTCTATTTTTGCTACCTTAGAAAAGTACTAAAAGTTTACTTAATTCTTACCATGAATGAAAGTTAAAATATAAGTAAAAACATTTTGATTGAGAATATGAACCTGGGAATGAGATTTATTCTGTCCATTTAAAAAGGCATTTCTTGTTTAGAATATATTTTCACATGTATGATCTCTTAATTTATTCTCACAACAGTACTTTCAGGTGGTGTCATTACTTTTATCATCTTCGTTGATATCTTCATTCTGTGAGGGAGTATTTGCAGATTGAGATGTTAAGCGTTTTCTTAAGAACACATAAGCAATTTAATTGCAAAACTAGAACTTAAAAACAGATTTACGGTCTCCACAGCTCGTACCTTTCCTACCATATTATATTCCATTTCACTGTGATTCAAGATTCTCCTAGACAGGGCCTGACTGTAAGCTGGCCACCATTAGTGAAATGACATTAGCTAAATATGATTATGTCTTAATGTTCCCTGAAAGGATTAGACTAGTTAAGACATACCAAAGGGAAAAGTAATTATCTATTGAAATATGAATCTCATGATTAGAACTGGTATATTGGTATTAGAATGTTCATCTAGAATTTTAAAAGATATGAATATAATCATTATTTCTTACTTGACTTATAAACAATTTCATTTGAGCTAGTTTTGTTGAGTGCCAAAATTCAAATATAACGTTTTACTAGAACAGTAAGTTAACCTAATTTATTCATTCTTTATAGGAACCTAGACCTTAGGAATTTCTAACTACTTGAGACACATAGGCACTAGTATTATCTTTTCCTGATTTGCCTTATTGTCTAAAGAAAACCATTAAATTAATCAATGTTAAATCACCTTAGAGTTGTAGTAGTGACTTGGAGTATGCTATTTAAATTCTTCAGATTTTAAAATGTGCCATAAGACTTGTGCCCTTCCCTGTGATAATTCCCTGTGGGTCCTTCAAAATATAGTATGCTGCAGGCTTCCAACCATCTGAGATTTGTAATGATCATTAATGCATGATTAATATATAGGAATGATCCTCCCACTGGACATGAAACATACTTGCTGGATAACAGTTACCTTATTGAATTGAAATTGTATTTTTTGAATATAGGATGTGTGTGTGTGAAAATTTAATTTTTTAAGAGGAAAGGATCATGATTTTTATTATATTCTCACAGGTATCTTATGACCAAAAAGTTAAAACTCTTTTTTTCCATAGAGACTGTATTTTTTTTACTCTACTATTCCTAAGAATCACCTGGAAAACATGAAAATGCACATTTTTCTACTTCACTTTATAAAATCTTATCCCTTAGGATTATGCTGGGTAATGGATGCTCTTCCTCTTCCTCCTCTTTATTCTTTTCCTCCTCTTCCATTGTTTATTTAAAAGCTTCTACTCAATGTATCAAATGATTTGCATATATTATCTCATTTAATTTTTTTTGTTTTCCATGCAAAAAAGTGCTTTTATTATAGCATAGGGACAAGACCCATGCGCAGAAAGAGCTACACTGGGATTGTGAGGAGTAACTGATTATATACTTTTTAGTTAGTGGGAGTTAGGGATACTATAAATCTTTAATGAATTTGAAAGCAAGGATCTTGAGGGACTAGTTATTGTTAAGATAAGGTTATATTCTATTGTCAAGTAAGACATTAGTCATGAGACCATTCAAATATATATCATATGTATATGTTTGAAGGATGATTCCTATCATATATTGTTTGGGGGAGGGGGGTGATGTTTACAGTTATCAGAAAGAAGTACATCAACCAAAGCAAAGCTAGAGTGGTAAAACATTAAAGGAAGTCCTTGAGGAAGCTGTAGGAATGTTAAATCTGTATGCCTCAGGAATCCTGTCAGGAGAGACTAGCTGCAGCAAAGTCCTGCCTTTGTTTTTTTTTCTGCCATCATTTTCTCCACTGAACAACTTTAACCCTTAAATCTTTAAGGTTGCTGAGGGTGGAAGGTCTTATCTTCTGTAACTTCTTCTTACTGAATAGGGATGTAGAGATATCCCTACAGCCCTAGAAGGTAAGTAACTGAGTTAAGTATCCTGCCTAAGATCAAGTAGCTAATAGGCAGGCAGTAACACTGCAGTCTGAGTCTGAAGTCACTTCTACCTTAGCCTTTTTTTTCTTTTTTTTCTTAATCTGGAAAAATTGGACTCTTTTATTTTTATTGTATTTTATTTTATTTTATTTTATTTTATTTTATTTTATTTTATTTTATTTTATTTTATTTTATTTTATTTTATTTTATTTTATTTTTTTAATGTTTATTTATCTTTGAGACAGAGAGAGACAGAGCATGAACGGGGGAGGATCAGAGAGAGAGGGAGACACAGAATCGGAAACAGGCTCCAGGCTCTGAGCTGTCAGCACAGAGCCCGACAGGGGGCTCGAACTCACAGACCGTGAGATCATGACCTGAGCCGAAGTCGGACGCTTAACCGACCAAGCCACCCAGGCGCCCCAGAATTTGACTCTTTTAAAAGACATGTTAAGGAGTCAGAAGTAATAAACTTTATAGAAATCTCTGTTCCAGGAGAATGAATTCCTTTCTCTTCTCCAAATTCTCACTAGATTGTGATTAAGGTAGGGACTTAATTATCTTTATATACCTGGTGCTTTGTATGATGCCTAACATACAGTAGAATTTTCAAGAATTTATTCTGAGTTGAAATTTAATTGATTAACTTGAGGTTTTATGATTTGGTAATTCCAAGACTTAATTTCAGGAGCTATGTCATCAACTCTCTGGGACCTTAATAATACAGAGCTAAGTTTCTTCATTTATTAAAAGTAGTTTTCTAATTTTTACAATTTAGGTTAATATATAAATTTAAGATCCAACCTATTTTGTTTTAGTTATGATTATTTCATAAAGGAAATGCAGTCCTGTGGAAATTAAGTCATATGATAATATCCTGATTTTTTAAAATTTAGTAATATGATTTGCTAACTTTGTTGCCTATTTCCAGCTCCATCTAGCATATGAATCAGTAGATACTTGGTTGAATTTGTTATAGTTTAAACAAAGATAACCCAGTAATATTATTTAAATTTTTTAGCATTTAGAGATCTCCTTATGTGTTATTTTGTTTCCATGTTGCTACTGATATTCTATTTGTTTTATTGTACTTTTATATAATCCTTAACGCAGATGAGATATAAAATACTATAAAATCTATCACATTTGAAACTAGACCTTCCCTCAACCCATGGGGATTTATTTGGCAGAAGGCCAGCAAAACCAGTTCTTTTTGATGCTTAGTTTCTAGTTTCTACTTTAATTGCTGCCAAAATCTGAGCACTTGGGGATTTAATTGCTCATTATATTTGTCACAGTGGTGTCACAGACCCAAATAAAGACTGTTACATGAAAAATATTTATGGGTATTAATTTGCCCTAAACATGTGTATTTAGATTCCTTATTTTTCTACATTTTAAAGTATAGCACATCTAGACAGAAATAAGAATTCTTTAAGAACTCAAGTCCACCTCCCTAGTAAACTATTATTATCCGTCTAGTCTAGTATCTGAATTTCACAACTAACACCTGGGGGGTGGGGGACCTGTTCAGAAATTTATTATATTCACTTTATTCAGCTTACTTTTTTGAAGCAGTCTCTAAGGGATTTGAGTCTGGCTCTGAGGACAGACTACTTGGGTTCGAATCTCAGAATCCCTTCCTGACTGTATGATTTGAACGAGTTATCTTAATTTCTCTATGCCCGTTTCCTCATTTGTAAAGTGTAGATATCTTTGTTATTGTGAAGACTAAATGGGCAAAGCTTCTAGAAAAGTGTCTAACACAGAGAAGGTCCTCAAGGTTTGCTAGTTTACTGTAATTCATCTTTATATGCCAAAAAGTTTCCCATGGTTGCTAATTTGAATTTCCAGTTTCCTACTAATTAAGTAAGGATAACCTTTGCCTGCTATAGTAAATAACATATTTGGTCAGCACTGAATCCACTGCCTTTCCTGTCCTTCCATTTTTCCTGTGTGTTCCCACTTGCTTGTTCCATAGTTGTAGGCTCATAGCCTGCCTCTTGTTCCAGTGTTTCATTACTAATTACCGATTTTTCTTGTTCTTGTGTTTGCTAATCTGAGTAGTGGTTTGTTTATTCATTCTCTCTGTGTCCCCTTTTCCCTTTTATTCACCCTTTGCTGTCCCTTTTTTCCTTCCTACAAATACTTGCACCACCTTGCTTCTGCTGTGATGCTTGCAGCTTTCTCATGAAATAACCTTGATCAAAGGAAATTATTAGGCACGTGAAAAGAAGGAAATGTAAGTCATCACCATGGACAAGGTAGTTTTTTAGAATTATTTGGAAGTTTTTTGTACCCTGGAAATTAAGTTCCCTATGTTTTACTTATACTTGAAATTGTCTTCTGGGATAGTCCTACACTACAATATAGATTTCCCAAGAATGAACAACAGAGTAAGACATTTGATTACATAAAAATACGTTTATAATTTTTCTGAAATTCATACTGATGTGAACTAGGACAAGAATAGATTTTATTTTATTTTTTTTAAACTTTCTTTTTTCAACGTTTATTTATTTTTGGGACAGAGAGAGACAGAGCATGAACGGGGGAAGGGCAGAGAGAGAGGGAGACACAGAATCAGAAGCAGGCTCCAGGCTCTGAGCCATCAGCCCAGAGCCTGATGCGGGACTCGAACTCACAGACCGCGAGATCATGACCTGGCTGAAGTCGGACGCTTAACCGACTGCGCCACCCAGGCGCCCCTATTTTATTTTTTTTAATGTTTGTTTTTGAGACAGAGAAACAGAGCATGAGTGGGGGATGGGCAGAGAGAGAGGGAGACACAGAATCTGAAACAGGCTCCAGACTCTGAGCTGTCTGCACAGAACCTGACGAGGGTCTCAAGCCACCAACCCTGAAATCACAACCTCAGCCGAAGTTGGATGCTTAACCAACTGAGCCACCCAGGTGCCCCAAGAACAGATTTTGATAGGACACTGGCTATACTTTATTTATAGTTGTCCCTAATGCTATGGACATGTTCTTAATGGTGGATATAACAGTAAGTCTGTTTGCCTCTCACCCAGTGGATCTGATGGCTTAATTTTATTTATGGATAGGATGAGCAGATAAGTGTACTAGCTGCTGGAGATGTTTCTCTCATTATGGTAAAAGAATAGCATTTGTCTGAATTATAATTAAACTCATATCTCTTCTTTGAAATACTGTTCTTGAAAAAAAATATTGGATTTGATTTCCATTTCAGGACAGGGAAGTATTTTTGGTGAAGGTAACAGAACATTTAATGATTACAGTGTTTTAGTTTTTTTCTTTATTATTCTATTGGGCACAGTAAGCTTTGTGCAGACCCAGGAAGTGAGAAACAGAGTATTATTTTTTTTAGTCAACCTAATATTCATTTTGAGTTCCCATTCCAATATGTAATTTTAACCACTTCCAGATAAAATCACTACTAAAGTCTTCTTATCATTAAAATGAGGAAATAACTATAAGTGCTCTGGAACACTCTCTCTTGACTAATGCTGAGAACCTGTCCTCAATTCCTGGAGCCACAGTGAGCTTAGTGGGGCTACTTCAGGCTTCTGTATCCAATTTTCCTCTTTCTTCGGCTTTCATGAGAATGCTTTCATCTATTCCTGTAGCAGAAAAACTAGTCAAGTGGTCTTTCAACTCTATGGCTTATGCTAGGGATGAACGCTTAAGAATTCAAAATCTAGTAATTTTGTTTCTTTTTTTAATGTCTTTCACAAACTTGTTCTTTTGCAACTGTGGAGGCCAAGATAAAGTTTAAAATTTCAATGAGAGGGGGCACCTGGGTGGCTCAATCGGTTGAGTGTACAATTCGGCTCAGGTCATGACCTCACAGCTCGTCAGTTCAAGCCCGTGTAGGTCTCTGTGCTGGTAGCTGGGAGCCTGAAGCCTGCCCTGGATTCCGTGTCCCCCTCTCTCTCTGCCCTTCCCTTGCTCTGTCTCTTTGTCTCTCAAAAATAAATAGAAAAAGAGGCAATGCATTTGTTGTAATATCTGGACCTGTGGGGAGATTTTGAAAACACATATTTTTAAAAATATAAACTTGAAAAAGAAAACTTTCCATAAGAAATCTGTTTTTAGAAGGCTGTCTACACATGGATTTTACTGTAAAATAACCTTTTCCAAAAATTGATCACATTAACTTTTTTTGGGGAGGGATTTATAAATCATAAGAAATAGTAAGAAGCTATTTTTTTAAATTGCATTGTATTATACACCTGTTCCCAAGGTACTTCAGACATGGATATTGGGATAACAAGAGGCTTTTGTGTTTGCTTTTGAGTCTAAGCTACTATCACACTGTTGTACAGGCTGCCTTAAATATTTGTTTTCTGTGACTTTCTTTTGCCATGAGCATTATTGCTCTAGTCTAGGGAGTGACTTTAAATGGCTAAACTGAGATCTTAAAATTCTGTCTTAATTACAGTAGTGCAATTATCAGGCTCTTTCATGGATTTTAACAATTAAATCTCACATTTCCTATAGCATTGTGGGCCTTAAAGACAGTACCCTATTCAAAACATTTGTTGTTAAATAAAGAGATTCAGATGTAGTGTTTGATTTTGTTAATCCCTGTCAGTAAATGCAAAGTTTTGAAGATTTTCACCCATAAAAAAACAAAATTATCCTGTCAAGGGACAGATTTATTTCCATGAAATGACTCCATTTAGCAAAAACATGTATATATGTATGTGTATATATGTGTATGTGTATATATTTAAAATTAGAGATTTCACAAATATGCCCATAGCAATTAAATAGAAATATCTATTCCCACATCTGATTTATAAACCATCTGTGGAGAAGCATCGAATTAAAAGATGAGTGCTATTTTTCATATCAAGAATCAAGTAAAGTTTGAAAGAAAAAGTTTACGAAACTTTCTTCCATTTTAAGATTTAAACATAACTCTTAGTAGTGATTCATCTATATTCATCTATATTCATCTATATTGATGGAGTTGGGTTGATAGCAAATCTAATTGCAGAGGAAAGTAAGTAAAATTATATGGCCAAAGAGAAAATATACATTGTTTTCTATTAATGGTTAACATGGGGGAAAAATGAATGAAATTAGAATCAGAAACCTTGAATTTGAGTAGTGATTGTACCATAGAATATGGTAGTCATATACTTTGAATGCATTGTAGGTGAAAACAATTTGAGATACATCAGAATAATCTCTATAAATGAACATTTATTTTTCTTTTTAAAATAATTTTAAGCTTTTAATTAATTTTCAACCATCCATTTCTATCCTATGTTTAATAATATCATTAGCAGACCAAAAAGAAATTGGCTAAATAAATAGTAGCACATGGATGCATGGGAATATTATCCAATTTTAAAAATTGTATTGTGAGATGTGTTTAGAATTATGGATAGATACTAGTCACATATTATTAAGTTTAATTATATTAAGGTTAAAAATGGTATATTCCAAAGATCATATACCTAGTAGTTTTGTTTGGATCTTTTTAGGTATTCATTTGCCCCAAAAGGCATTATTTGAGTAGCAGTTGTTAACATTAAGCTGTTATAGGTTGAATGTAGCAAATGGATATAATTGAATTTACCACATGGCTTTATTTTTTTATTACTTTGTGTACATTGTTATACTTCTCCTTGGGTATGCAAAAGTAAAGAAAACTGTCCAGTTTTCCCAGCACCACTTACCGAAGAGACTGTCTTTATTCCATTGGATATTCTTTCCACAGTGGCACTACTAGGTGTTTATCCAAGGGATACAGGTATGGTGTTTTGAAGGGACACATGCACCCCCAATGTTTATAGCAGCACTATCAACAATAGCCAAAGTATGGAAAGAGCCCAAATGTCCATCAATAGATGAATGGATAAAGAAGATGTGGTATCTATATACAATGGAGTATTACTCCACAATCAAAAAGAATGAAATCTTGCCATTTACAACTACAAGGATGGAACTAGAGGGTATTATGCTAAGCGAGATTAGAGAAAGACAAATATCATATTACTTCACTCACATGAGGAATTTAAGACACAGACAGATGAACACAAGGGAAGGGAAGCAAAAATAATATAAAAACAGGGAGGGGGACAAAACATAAGAGATTCTTAAATATGGAGAACAAACAGAGGGTTACTGGAGGGATTCTGGGAGGGGGGATGGGCTAAATGGGTAAGGGGTATTAAGGAATCTACTCCTGAAATCATTGTTGCACTATATGCTAACTAATTTGGATGTAAATTAAAAAAAATAAAATTTAAATTAAAAAAAAAATAAAGATGATTGGAAATGTTCTGGATAATTTGAAATGTGAAAAGTTTCATGAGCTTACTGGCAAACAATTTTAGGAAGAAAAATCTTAATTCAGTCATAATTAATAGAAAAATTTAAGAAGTATTGAAAAAATCCTGTTTTATATTTAAATTTCTTTTATTCCTAGCGCTTATTTTATTGTATTCTATTAAGAAAATGGCATATTTGGGGTGCCTGGGTGGCTCAGTTGATTAAGTGACTGACTCAATTTTGACTCAGGTTATAAACTCATGGGTGGGTTTGAGCCCTGCATCTGGCTTTGTGCTGACAGGGCGGGAGCCTGCTTGGGATTCTCTCTCTCATGCCCCTCTCTCTGCTCATGATCTGTTCTAAAATAAATAAATAAGTAAACAAACAAACATTAAAAAACCCCAGCATATTCAAAATAAAATATAAAAATATTTCCAAAACTTTAAAAGTGTCTTTATTAATTAATTATTTTTAAGTCAAAAGAGATATAAACCCATAACAAACTTTGGAAAACACTGAAAACTGTAACATAAAAGAACATTTATTTAACATTTTTTTGAATTTTATTTTATTGAACATTTTATTATAATCTGAGTTACTATTTCATTTCAATAAGGATGTTAGACTTCATTACAGGATTGGCTTTTTCATACAGAATTTTAATAAATTATAAAATGTTATTTCATGATTATTAGTTGGTAGCTAATATTTACTGGTAGATACTTTGAAGTTTTGTATATGCCTTTTTAAATTTTAACTGTAGTGTTATGTGATTGCATTATGATTTGTTTTCTTTATCATTTTTAAAATTTTATTTTTAAAGGTTTGTTTATTTTGAAACAGAAAGAGAGAGTGCGAGCAAGGGAGGAGCAGGGAGAGGGAGAAAGAGAATCCCAGGCAGACTCCTTAATATCAGCATAGAGCCTGACACAGGGCTCGATCTCACAAATCATAAGATCATGACCTGAGCCAAAATCAAAAGAGTCGGGCACTTAACGACTGAGCCATCCAAGCACCCTCCCTTTTTTTTTAATTAATTAATTTATTTTGAGAGAGAGAGAGAGACACACACACACACACACACACACACACACACACACACACACACACAGAGGCACTATGATTTCTTAACCAGAATTCAGACTCTCTACTAAAAACTTTTATTGCATTATAATTATACAATGGAAAAATAGATCTTAAATATGCCATTCCATAATTTCCACAAAATGAATTAAACAGTTCCCTAGAAGACCCTCTTTTGTCTCCTGTAGTACTATACACCAGCTTCTAACATCTTGATTAGTTTTACATGTTTTTAAAATAAGAGCTTTATTGAGATAATATTCACAGGCCATAAAGTTCACTATTTTTTTTATATATGAAATTTATTGACAAATTGGTTTCCATACAACACTCAGTGCTCATCCCAAAAGGTGCCCTCCTCAATACCCATCACCCACCCTCTCCCCCCTCCCACCCCCCATCAACCCTCAGTTTGTTCTCAGTTTTTAAGAGTCTCTTATGCTTTGGCTCTCTCCCACTCTAACCTCTTTTTTTTTTTTCCTTCCCCTCCCCCATGGGTTCCTGTTAAGTTTCTCAGGATCCACATAAGAGTGAAACCATATGGTATCTGTCTTTCTCTGTATGGCTTATTTCACTTAGCATCACACTCTCTAGTTCCATCCACGTTGCTACAAAAGGCCATATTTCATTTTTTCTCTTTGCCACGTAATATTCCATTGTGTATATAAACCACAATTTCTTTATCCATTCATCAGTTGATGGACATTTAGGCTCTTTCCATAATTTGGCTATCGTTGAGAGTGCTGCTATGAACATTGGGGTACAAGTGGCCCTATGCATCAGTACTCCTGTATCCCTTGGATAAATTCCTAGCAGTGCTATTGCTGGGTCATAGGGTAGGTCTATTTTTAATTTTCTGAGGAACCTCCACACTGCTTTCCACAGCGGCTGCACCAATTTGCATTCCCACCAACAGTGCAAGAGGGTTCCCGTTTCTCCACATCCTCGCCAGCATCTATAGTCTCCTGATTTGTTCATTTTGGCCACTCTGACTGGCGTGAGGTGATACCTGAGTGTGGTTTTGATTTGTATTTCCCTGATAAGGAGCGACGCTGAACATCTTTTCATGTGCCTGTTGGCCATCCGGATGTCTTCTTTAGAGAAGTGTCTATTCATGTTTTCTGCCCATTTCTTCACTGGGTTATTTGTTTTTCGGGTGTGGAGTTTGGTGAGCTCTTTATAGATTTTGGATACTAGCCCTTTGTCCGATATGTCATTTGCGAATATCTTTTCCCATTCCGTTGGTTGCCTTTTAGTTTTGTTGGTTGTTCCCTTTGCTGTGCAGAAGCTTTTTATCTTCATAAGGTCCCAGTAATTCACTTTTGCTTTTAATTCCCTTGCCTTTGGGGATGCATCGAGTAAGAGATTGCTACGGCTGAGGTCAGAGAGGTCTTTTCCTGCTTTCTCCTCTAAGGTTTTGATGGTTTCCTGTCTCACATTCAGGTCCTTTATCCATTTTGAGTTTATTTTTGTGAATGGTGTGAGGAAGTGGTCTAGTTTCAACCTTCTGCATGTTGCTGTCCAGTTCTCCCAGCACCATTTGTGAAAGAGGCTGTCTTTTTTCCATTGGATGTTCTTTCCTGCTTTGTCAAAGATGAGTTGGCCATACATTTGTGGGTCTAGTTCTGGGGTTTCTATTCTATTCCATTGGTCTATGTGTCTGTTTTTGTGCCATAAAGTTCACTATTTTTGAAGTGTATAATTCAGTAGTTTTTAGTATATTCACAGAGTTATGCATGTATCACCACTCTTTCGGAACACTTTCATCTCCCCCAGAAGAAATCCCATTACCATCATCACTCAGCATTCCCTCACTCTTTCCAGTCTTTGGCAACCTCTGATCTCCTTACTGTCTCTGTGGATTTGCTGTACTGGACATTTTATAAAAATGGAATTACATATACAACATGGCCTTTTCTATTTGGCTTTTTCACTTAGCATAATATTTTTAAGGTTCATTTATATTGTAGCATGTATCAGAACTTCTCTCTTTACGGCCAAATAATATTCTGTTGTATCAATATGCTACATTTATGATTTTATTGACTTTTTGACTTGAATTTTTTCTGCTTTTTGTATGTTATGAATAATGCTGCTATGAACATTTGTATACAAATATTTTTGTGGATGTATGTTGCTCTGTGTTTCTGTTCTTACACCAGTACCACAGTGTCTTGATTACTTTACTTTTAGTGTCAGTTTTGAAATCAGGAAATATGAGTCCTTCAATTTTTCATTTCTGCTTTTAAGAATGTTTTCACTACCCTTGTCCCTTTTGTTATCGTATGAATTTGAAGATCAGCTTGTCAAAATCGGCGAAAAAAAATGTCAGCTGGGATTTTGACAGGAATTGCATAGAATCTTTAGATCAACTTAGGGAGTAATACCATCTTAACACTATTAAGTCTTCTAATCCATGAACATGGGATGTCTTTCTATTTATTTTTGTCTTCTTTAATTTTTATCTTGAGGTGTGCTTTCCAGTGCACAAATCATATGCTACTTTTGTTAAATTTATTCAGGAATATTTTTATTTTTTGCTATGTAAATGGATGGTTTTCTTTTTTTCATATTTGGACTATTCACTGTAGCTTTGCCTATTTTTTAATTTTTAAATTTCTTTAAAATTTTGTTTATTTTTGAGAGACAGAGCATGAATGGGGGAGGGGCAGAGAGGGAGACACAGAATCTGAAGCAGGCTCCAGGCTCCAACCTGTCAGCACAGAGCCCAATGTGGGGCTTGAACTCACGATCCACAAGATCATGACCTGAGCCAAAATCAGATGCTTAACTGACTGAGCCACCCAGGCACCTGTAGGTTAATTATTTTTGAACTTTACATAAGTGAAATAATTTTGCTATTTGTTCTTTTGTGTGTCACAACTTTGTTCAATATTGTATCTATGAAATGTATCCATGTCACTGCATGTAGCTATAGTTCATTCTTTTTTAAAAAAAATTTAAAACCTTTATTTATTTTTGAGAGGGGGAGAGAGGAAGAAAGAGAGGGAGACACAGAATCTGAAGCAGGCTCCAGGCTCTGAGCTCTCAGCACAGAGCCCAACGTGCAGCTTGAACTCAAGAACTCTGAGATCATGACTTGAGCCTAAATCAGAGGTTTAACTGACCAAGTCACCCACGTGCCCCATGTAGTTTGTTCATTCTTATTGCTGTGTAGTTTTCCATTGTATATAATGGCCTATTTACATATTCTACCTTGATGGACATTTAACTTGTTTCTGGTTTTGGGCTATCTTGAATAATGGTGCTATTAACATTTTTGTACATGGATTTAGGTGAACCAATTTAAATTTGTTCTGGGTGTATTCTTAGGCATGATTTCAGCTTATGAAAGTACTTCAAAAAGCTTTACAAAGTGATTGTAACAATTTAGTTCCATCAGCAGTGCTTCAGTTGCTTTTTATACTGAAAAAGTGCTCTATATAATCTACGTTGTAGGCATTTTCACAGTGTGTAATTGTATTTACATCTTTCTCACGAGTAGTAATATTCAGCATATTGTTTTTTTAATTTGCAGTTTTGGATATTCTCTTTTATACAGTGTTTGTATAAGTTTTTTGCTTATTTTCATTGAGCTTTTTGTCCTTTTTATATTTATCCGTAGGAGTTTTTTATTTATTATAGGTGTAAGTAATTAAAATAATGTGAAACTGGCACAAATATAGGAAATTGAGTAGTGGGTCATAATGGACTCCAGAAACAGACCAAATATATACTGTGATTTACTTTATGGAAAAAGATTAACTATAGTGGGGAAATGATGGTCCTTTCAGTAATTACTATTGATTTAATTAATTACTTATATCATGTGATTTCCTATCTCACATCTTATGCAAATGTCAGTCCCAAAAGATTGAACATCTAAATGTGCAATGCAGAATAATAAAGTTTACTGAAAAAATATAGGAATATATATTCATAACCTTGAGGAAGCCAAAGATTTCTGAAAGAGGACACAAAAGGCAATAACTATTAACCATAAAAAATAATAAATTGGGCCTCATTACAACTAAGAAATTTTCTTCATGAAAAGACACTACTAAAAAATGAAAAGACAAGACATAGAGCAGGAGATGATATTTGCAATTTATATATCCAAAAAAGGACTGTTATTCAGAATTCAAATTGTTTTAGATATATTTCATAATTTTCAAGATTTTCACTATAAAAGCGTATAACTATCTGTTAAAAGGATCTTTGCCCTAATATTGCTGATTAAAAAAAATCAAGGTAGAAATAGTATATATATATATATATATATATACATATATATATATATATGTATAGTATATACAGTATATATGGATATGTATTAGGTATATATGTATATGTATTGTGTGTATATATATATACACAGTACATATATATACATAATTTTAAAGATTTTCACTATAAAAGCATATAACTATCTGTTAAAATGATCTTTGCCCTAATTTTGCTGACTTAAATCAAGGTAAAAATAGTATATATATGTGTATATATATGCATATATACACATATATATGCATATATATACACATATATATCAAAAGTTTTTAAATTAATTCTTACACATTGAAAATTATTAATCTAAATTCTGTAATTTTCTAAAATCCAGCATATGTATGTATAATTTAAAATAGAAAGAACACATTGTTATTTAGTTTTCGTTTGTTAGATTAGCTAAAATGCTAAATCTAATTATTTTATTACCTAACTTATATATAAAATCTGATATTCCAAAAGATTCATGGATATGTTTTTAGTCAAAAATTTAATTCTATACTGCATAAATCTTCTCAAAACTTATTAGTCTCATGGAAGATTAAGTTAATTTTACATTTAAAAATATATTCAGAATTATAATTAAAAAAATAAAAACTTAGAAAAAACAATTCAGTAATGCTAAGAACATGATATAATGTCACTTAATTTTAAGAATTGGACTTATTTATTTTAAACATATCTATATGTATACATCTATTTATAAATATATACACAATTGTTATTTAAAGATCTTATTCTAAAATTTTGTTTCCAAAATGTTGGAAGTTGTATAATTATCTTATGCTGGGCTGTATCTTTCCATGTAAGTAATTGTTAATATTTTTAGAACTACATATTTATCCTATACAGTTTATTATAATTTCAAACTTACTTTTATTGACTTTCTCTTTTGAATTCAAATTGGTTTTGATATATTTGAGATTATTTTAGTGAAGTAATTTTCAAACCTCAAAGCTCTAAAAGTTGTGCTATGTTTACATAAAATTGATTTAGTCTGTTTACTCCATTTTGAAAAATTGGTAAAAAGACTTCTGTGATAGCTGTATCATGACATTTTTATTTTGTTACTGTTGAATTCACACTGTCAATTTTAATGAATCCTACCCAATTAAAGTTGTGTGCATATTTTTCATGAGTCCATAATCAATATAATCAATTATATTTTTACATAATTGCATAGATACAATTTTATCTCAGGATGTTGGAGGATTAATACATTTTTTAAAATGTTGCAGAAATGCGAGAAGCTGGAGAATAATTTTGATGACATCAAGCACACGACTCTTGGTGAGCGAGGAGCTCTCCGAGAAGCAATGAGGTAAGTCTGGGTCACCATAGCAACAGTCACAGATGTGGTAAAGAAAAAGTCATTCTTCATTATTGGGGGAACAAATGAGTTCATTGCCACCATTCAGCTCTGTTCTCTAAGGTATTAATTTGTCAGTGGAGAGACTTCCCTTGAGGCTGTACTTTGGTTTTGAAGCTGCATAAATGTTAAGCCTCAGTGCACAGTAAAAAATGTAAATGTTTAATTTGTTACTTAAAATGCTTAAGGGGTGTCTTGTTTTATATTTATACTAAACTGTGTGATTGAATGGAAATATTGTTCATCTAAATTCTGCCTGAATATAAAAAATAAACAGAACAATGGTGGTTAAACTGAGTAGTATTTTCTCCTAATTAATATTTAATTTAAAAAGAGGTACTTAAAATTTCATATTCTATTAGATTTTATAGGATTATATCATAGTATTTTTAAACTGATTTACACACTATTTTAAAGCATATAGATTCACTTTTTTTCAAATACAGTAGTCTATAATGAGCCTGATTTTTGTTTTTGTTTTTTGTTTTTTGTTTTTTTTTTTTGCTTTTTTCACTTTTGACATTTCTGTTTCTAAATATTTCTCTGAAATCTCCGCCAGACTTGATACCTTTTTAATAACTTTTAAGAATCAGTCTTTAAATCCGTATTTTAGTAGACATTAAGAATGTGTAAGGAATAAAACTCATCATCCTTAGGGCTAGAAAACAATAAATGAAATTAATTTTAAAAGTTGTGAGCTTCATCTCCCCATTTGAGTTGGATAATTTCCAATATATTCGTACAGAAGTAGTATATTTACCTTTATTTAGCCTATGAAACTACAATTGATTTTTAAAATGCAGTTCTCATTTTTTTTTCAGGATCGTAAGGCTAATAATAATTTAAAATAAGAGAAAGGATAAACCTATGAGGCTCTCTAGAAGGGAACGTGGGTACAATTTTGTTATTGCTAGCACACAGTTACCATATACTTTAGTTTAGAAGCTGCTCTCATTTAGTAACCTTCCTTTTACCATGCAAGCAGCAGGGGAAAGTAATTAAATTTAATAGAAGCTGCCCTCATTTTGAAGCCACTTCTATTTAAAACCACAGGGGGAGGTAATTAAATTTAATGGAAACAGTAGCTTCTACACAAAGATACATGGTACTTCTGTATAGATGATTATGATGTCACAAAAAGAGGAATAATATATTACTAGTACTGAGAAATTACCAGCTGGAGCAAGTGAGCCTATTTTATTGTTAATGTCTTCACTAATAAAAAAAAAAGAGGGAAAAATAAAACTGAATATACAATAGAGAATTTGCACCTATAAAATGCAATCAGACATTCACAGAAAGTTAGTTTTTGAAAAATAGTAATAAATTAAAAAGAAGGTATAAAACATATTGTGGAAAAAGCCAATGCAGAAATTATGAATGAACTCCTATTTTCAATGCAGTCTTTATCTTGTGTCTAAAACTACCACATTTATAAGTTGAAGGCATTGTTTTTGCACATGGTAATGATAATAAATTTGAATATATTGTGTGTACACCAATATGTATTTAGAAAGCTACAGTTATTCTCTGTATTTTTATATCTACTCAGTTTGAAGTAAACACATAGACACACAGGAAGACAAAGAGAATGCCAGCTCTGAAGCTTTGAATAAAAGAACTGAAGGCCTAAAACATAGAAAGAATTACAAAGGGGCAATGTGAATGAAAATGGGTGTGACTGAGGGAAATATAATGAACAAGGAAAGGACATGTAATTAGTATAGAAAATTTGTCATCAAGGAAAATCAAACTGAATTATGGGAGAACTGTGTATGAAGAGATTATTCTGCCAAATTTTGTAATACTTACTTTTTAGAAAATACTAGGATATTCTGCTTTTAAAAAAGTAGAGATGAACTAATAAGAAAAACAAGTATTACCTGGTTAGAATAACCTCTCAATCACTCATGCTATCAGATAAAGCAGTATTCTAGATAATTTAAATCAGCTTTTAATTATATGGCTGTTTAATGTACTTTGTTTACATAAGCTGCATATTTCACACATGCACATGCACACACATATTCATAATGTTTGGATTCACTAAACACAATTAAATAATTTAGTAACCAAAGCATTCAGCAATTTAGTACACTGTGGGCCCACCACTTTTGTGTTTGCTGTTGTTTTTTGCCTTTAGGAAATGTAGCAGTAGCTCATTCTTTTATATGTGAGATTATAGAAGCATGGGAAAAAAGTTGTGATGCTATGTTACTAAGAATAAGAGGAGAAACATGGAGGGGCAAAAATTAATTGTTCTTTAATCTGTGATCAATGTTTGCCTTACATGAAGGGTGTCTCGATCAAAAGAAACTATGGGAGGGTAAGATATTTGATTTAGGCCTTGAAAGAGGGCCAGTTTTGCAGGTAGAGGGAATAGAATTGAGCAAAGTCATGGAGGCCTGCAGGTGCAAGATGTATTTCAGGAACAGTAAGTAGTCTGATGTAAAGCAAATTTTTTCAAGCTTTTTTTTTTTAATTTTTTTTTCAACGTTTTTTATTTATTTTTGGGACAGAGAGAGACAGAGCATGAACGGGGGAGGGGCAGAGAGAGAGGGAGACACAGAATCGGAAACAGGCTCCAGGCTCTGAGCCATCAGCCCAGAGCCTGACGCGGGGTTCGAACTCACGGACCGTGAGATCGTGACCTGGCTGAAGTCGGACGCTTAACCGACTGCGCCACCCAGGCACCCCTCAAGCTTTTTTTGAATATGTTTTCCCACAAAACTCACATAGGCAGAATTTTTGAGTCAGTAACATCTCTCCTTCCATGTCAAGAATCCTTGGGTGGAAATGAAGCAGTATGAAGTTGGCAAGGATGATGTAAGCATTTCAGAATCTCAGAGTGTGAGAAGGGGCAGTGGCAGACAGGTATGAATAATTTGCTGAAAACTTTGGTGACCATAGGGACTGGCCTTAAGAGGCTGGCTGGAAATGTGTTTGTTACCATATTCTGGAGGCTAGTTAGATAGAGTCTAGCTTGCCATGATAAAGAGTGTAAATTATTTCAGGAAGTCATTATTTTTAAGGAAGGGGTGATAGGATTAAATGTAAAAATTAGAATTTTGTAGAATTGTTAGAGGGGAAGAAGATACAATATAGGGATAGATGCAGTATTCCATGGTAGCTTTTCTCTTGGTCCTTGGACATGGCCTAGCTCAGCTGTGGGAACATTCTTTTCTCTCAGTGGCTTAACCTCCACAGCAGTCCTCAGGTGACCCTGGACGCCCGCAGTGGTGCTCTCATTCTGATCGTGTCTAGCCTGGAGAAGCTGGAGCAGAAATGGATGGAATCTGAAGATTGACATTTTGTGAGTGCTGTGTTTGGGTGCTGTCACCAAGTTGGATATACCTCCAACTTGGTTTATTAAAGTTCTTAGAATAGGAAAGGGGATTCTGTCCTTGCTCAATTCTCTGTCATCTCATCCAATCCCTCTTCATGGCTGGTCTTTGCCATGTAGTCTTGAACACATTCTTTTGTCATGTGTTCCCAGCTCATAAATCATTTTAGACCCCTCCCATACATCCTTCCTACCCCAGATGTGAGGACCTGTAGCCAGCTATGTTAAAAACACAAGGAGCTACAAACTAATCTGGGATGTACGGGCTAAGTAAATCAGGTATTTGATCAGGTTTTAGCTAATACTGAGAAAGGGGAAAAAATGATTTAAAATATTGTTTTGGCAGAAAATAGCGGGGGCAGTTGAGGGGATGAGAGAGCTAGAGAAATCAGTGACATCACTAAGATAAAGGCCCAACAGAGGGGAGTGTGTTTGGGAAATATGAAAGTATTTAAAATGTAGATCTGATAAGACTTTGTGGCTTAGCCTCAATAAATCATAACCTTGATTTAATCTGTGCTGCTCTGTTTTAAATTATTCTTATCCTTTTTGAATAAATTATAATTTATTTGTGTGTCCTACTAGATAGTAACTTCCATGAAACTAGGATTGCTCTTTTGCCCTCTTGTGTATTCTTAGTCTTACCATAGTATTATCATATAGTAGGTACTCAATAATTATCTGTTGAATTGTTGGTAAAGATAAAAGTAATAAGGAGGTTTATTAAAGTTAAGTCAAATGTTTTTATTTTGAATATTTGGATATATATTAATTGGGATAGGGAGAGAAAAAAGGGTTAAGGAAGAATATTTTCGTTTTCAGATTAATTTGAGATAGCTGTGGCAAACTCGTATAAATTTGCAATAAGCAGAAGGAAAATATAATTCTACAACTCAGGAAAATACTGGGGGTTGATGTGCACATTTGGACTTGTTAAGTATTTTGATACTTGTAGCCATTGGAAAGGATGTGATTTCTAAGAATAGTGCATCAAATCAGAAAGGAGGAGAGTCTAACCAGATGCCTAAGAAAAAATATTGGGCTTAGGAAAATGTGTGTCACAAAGAAACATATTTTGAGATTTAAAAATTATAAATAACTTTCTCCAGCAGAGTAAGTTGGAACTGTAAAGTGGTGTGCCTGAGAAGAGAAGGGTGGGCGGCATTCCTGGCCAGTGTTCTGTGGCTCCTGGAGATATCTAGAGAAGTGCTGCCCAGCAGAACTTTCTGTGAACTGCAGTAAAACTCTCTAGTAGAAATGTTCTATGTTTGTGTTGTTTAGTATGATTGCCAGTGGCCACATGTGGATACTAAGCACCTGAATTATGGCTCTTGTAACTGAAGAGCTGAATATTTAATTGTATTTAACTTTCATTAATATAAATGTAAATGGTTGTATGTAGTTACAGGCTTTTCTTTGGGCAGCATCACCCTACAGGTGTATGTTTGAGTTGCTAACGTGACATTTGTCTGTCTCTCATGAATGGAATTTTCATCAAATGGAGTGGCTGGGGTAAAGCTAAACCAGGTTCACACACATCACATATACATCACATGCTGCTCTCTCAAAAAATGAAGAGTAAAAGTTAGTTTCATAACAGTAATGGATGTAAAACCAAAATGAACAAATATGACTTGATATGGAGGAGGTAAATGACTATTACTGTCTAAAGGCATGACTTATATATAAAAAGCTCAAGAGAATTAACAACAAAACCACGCTAGGAATTAATAAAATAATTTAGTAATGTGGTCATATTTAAGATAAAAATGGAAATTTGTTAGCATTTCTATGTATTACCCATAACTAATTAGTGGTTGTAGATCCTATGACAATCCTATGAATTTATTATATTATAAGGTACCCCAAATCATCCAGGACATGTTGAATCACACAATAAGTGGTATAAGAGGCAGCCATTTAGTTATTTGGAAAAAAAATCACTTTATATTTACACAGGTGCTGAAGGATGTTTCATGTATATCAAAGAACTAAATGAAATAAATGAAATAGCCAATGTCCACTACATTATGGGAAGCAACAGTTTTATTTATTTATTTATTTATTTATTTATTTATTTATTTATTTATTTATTTATTTATTTATTTTGAGGTTTGTACAGGGAAAGAGATGATAAGCTAAGGAGTAGAAGAAGAAATCACTAAGCTTTGCCTGCATTAAAAAAGCTTCTGTTCGTGGAAAGAAATCATGAAATTAAAAGACAACATCAGCGTATTACATCGCTGTGTGTTTAAGAGATTCAGAAAGATTAGGAGCTCAATGGATAATTGGCAAAGTATGATTAAGAAATCTTTGAAAATATTCAACTGTAATGGCCAACAAAATTTAAGTTACATTAAAAAATGTATTAATTTCTTGATTACTGATATTGCTGCAGTTCAGCAGGTAGGAAATTTTTGAGTGTTAGCAATGGAATGGCAAGACAGCCATTTCTCACTCCCAGAGCTCAATAGGGGTGGAAGTGACTGCTGCATTTAAGGAAAGGATCACTCCAATAAGTATGAAAAGCTTTAAAGCAAACATACCTTTTACATATTAATTTAACTTCCTGAAATAAATCTATTTCAGAAGACTTAGAAATTATGGGCAATCTCAATGTGTTTCTCAAACTATTAGAATATAACAGTAAACAAACTGAATAGAACCCAGTCGTCTACTGTTAAGGAAACAAGTAAGGAAATGAATATTATATATATAATGCATTTGATGTATATTTATATACACATCTATGATTTTATATAGATATATAAACTTAAATATATTTATAAAACATATATTTATGTAACATATGTGATATTATATACACACACATGTAATGGTGAATTGTGGCATCTTTAACCCTATCTGGATACTAAAATGATCTTCACCACAGTGTTTTTAGTGACACAAGAATCCTCGTGTTAAAATGTTCACTGAAAAATACCAGGAAACAAAATTGCATGTAGAACATTATCTCCACTGAATATAAAGAATGCAGAGAAAGAAGATGAGATTAAAATATACTAAAATAGCTATTATATTTAGGTGCTAGGCGAACAGATACTTTTTTCAGGCTTATAATTTTCTGTTCTAAATTTTCTATAATAGGAGCACATCATGAATGATTCAAAAAATAATGAAGTAAGAAATGGAAAAATGGAAAGAATAAAATATGATATGAATACTAGAATAAGTGGTAAAAATCAGATTTTAGACTCCAACTGTGATTTTAGGTAAATTAATCTTTTTTTTGTCTTATTTTTTTGTAAAATAGGATTAAAAACTTAATAGGATTGATATGAACAACAATAATGTAGGAGAGAAAGCTTTGTAATTTATGAAACAATAAAAGGATGATACAAAGTATTATAATGTTTGTATATGTTATTTGCATTTAATGGTGTTTCAGTGATTATTTCAAAGAATTTACATATGTCATACATAATGGAATTGACTGGAAAACTATAGTGTAGCCTTAGAATGTAAAATACCAGAGTGAATATTTCTTGTCTCTCACTTATACAGAGCTCATTGTAGTTCGATGGCTATGTGGAGATATTGTACAGGATTTCTAAAAATGATGACATAAGAAAAAAAACATTTTAAAGACAGGAAAAATGCATCTCTAGGTTAAATCTCTGTCTATAGTATTATAATAGTGAGTTTAGAGGTAAAATTCACAACTTCTTTTCATCATATTTTCTCCTTATCACTGCCAATTCAACCTTCTTATCATGCCAAAGTGATTTGATTTCTGTATTATCATATTTTGCACCTGTCTTAGACCCTGTAATAAATTCTAAACATCAAGGGGAAAAGTGGAACCTTTTTAACATTGTGTCTGTCTATCCCCCTTTCAGTTCCAGAGGCAGTAGTGGGACATGTTGAATAGATATGTGAAATTGGAAGGTATTTGAATTGAATAACTTGAGAAAAGGGAGTGTCAAATTGTGAAAAAGAAATGGGTACATATAGTTCATTAAGAAGAAAAAGTAACAATGTGGTCTGAAGGTTTTAGAAAATGACAATACACAGAAATATAGATTGGTCAGATTGGTGGTTATACTTCTATGGTGAAAATATAAATTACATATTTGGAATACAAACATTGCTAATTAGAGGTTAGTATTTTATTCGCAGAGCCAAACCTATTCAGTGACACCTGTTATATTTAGATTATTGTTATGGAGATGAACTTCCAGGACAAACATGAAATTTCTTTTTCATTTTTGCTGGGCTTCATCACGTGTTGGGAATTCTGTCACTAGATGGTGATATTGAGTTGCACACTTTATGTTTCTGGCTTTTTTTCTGGTGTGTGTAATTGTAATTATAGGTGTGCCATAAGCACAGCCATTTATACAGAGTTAAACAAAATATAACTATATGAACTTGGAAAATAGTTTTAAGAGGTATAAATACATTCTAAGTATTATTTAAGTCAAAAGGTTAATATTGTTTTAATGTGTTTGTGTTTTTACTTTAGAATCATTAGACTTTGATAGGTAGAAAGTATATATATAAATAACAATCTAAATTTTTCATTAAAGACTCAGGTCTAAGAAGAGATTCAGAGACATTTAAAAGAGGTCTTTTCCAGTTTTCCTCTTCTAGATGTATTAGTCTAGAAAGTTCATCTTTAATTTCACTTCTCTGTTAATATCCAGTGGTAAAAGGGACTGTTTACCAACTGATCTAAGGGTTATGTTACTTCTGGTACCTAGATATTGTTTTAGCTGCTTATTGTTATATTAATGTTTTAGTTATATTAATTTGCATCTTGTGCTGAGCATAATGGTTAAACTACACTATTTCTTTAAGTGGTACTTCTACATGAACTGGAATAAAAAATCGTCTCTATGAGTAGTTTTGTCTATCTGAATAAGACTTGAAGGTAAGATAGTATTATTCTATTTAATCATTTTTGTAGGTAAGTTTTTGTGTGTATGTATATATTAAATATGTGTAAATGTGTATGTTTGTATATGTAAATGTATACTTTCTATATCTCTATTTCTGTCTAAATCTTCCCATCCCAGTCAAGGAAATCTTGCAGTGTGACAGCATTTTGAATTTGGGGATCTCTATGCTTTTTAGACATATCTATTAGGATTACAAAGATTTATGTACAAGAAGGTTCAATGAATTTTTTTTATAATAGTAAAGAAAGGGAAAGGGGATAAGAAGGCAACCTAAATATTTATGAATAGTGAGTTTGAGTAATTTAAAAGATGAATGTAAGGCATGAAAAAAATTGAAATTGCATTGTAGTAAAATAAAAGATAAAATGAGAAAGCATTAACAAGATACTTCTAGTAAAATCATCAGATTATTAAATAGTATGGAAAGTAAATACAATTTTTTAAAAATTCTGGGTATGGTATACAATGATATCAACAATTACAGATGATTTAACGTTTGTAACATTTTTTTTGCTTTCAAAGTTTTCAAAAATAAACACATTATTTTTATAATCATAAATGCCCATGTATATGTGTGTATCTGTGTTTGTTTTTTAACTATATGAAAAGTTTGACCTGTGATATTGGGTTCAGAGGCAATGTGTTAACTTTTCATTTTAATCAAATGTCTTGATCCTTCATAATTATATTTCTCCAAGTTTTCTTTCACTAAAGGGATCAGCAGGTATCTCTCTAAAAAGTACCCCCCAAGTCAGCAAATTATAAGAGTATCCTCTTTTCTTCTATGCAGAGGAGAGTACCTTGTCTTTGTCATTTCTATTATAAAGAGGCACATATTCTACTATGCCCACAGTAGGTTCCTGCATTTGATCACCTAACATATGGATTTGGTGACCACACTGAATTATCTTTAATGATAAATTTTTTAAAACAGCAGCAAATGAAATCAGGCATAGGTTAATTAAATTATATATGTATAAAATGCGTTAGCCTATACCTTAATCTAAGCATGTGTTCATTCAACGTGGTGCCTACTATGTGCTAGACACTATTTAAAAGGAGTATTTGTAGAAGAAAATAAAATTATAATTACCATTTTATGGCTACTCGGTAACTTTAGAATGATAAAACTAGAAAAGAAAATATGAATCATTGGTATATTGGATGTTTATATTTAAAACAACAAATTCGCAGCAATAACATAATAGAATTTAACCATGATAAAAAATAATTCGATTTTGGGGCACCTGGGTGGCTCAGTCAGTTAAGCGTCTGATTTTTTATTTTGGCTTGGGTCATGATCTCATGGTTTGTGGGTTTGAGCCCTGCTCTGTGTCAGCGAGAAGCCTGCTTGAAATTCTCTCTCCCTCTCTCTTGCCCCTCCCACACTCGTGCTCCCTCACTTGCTCTCAAAATAAATAAATAAACTTAAAAAATAAAAAAATTGTATTTTCCCGTTAGTAGTTTAAGATTGTATATTAAAGACTAGAAAGGAAGGGATACAGCTTTTGTTTTGCTACGAAAGAAAAGTGCAGAGCTAAGTCTTACTCTAGAATGCTTATCATTTTAGATACAGACTTTGAATGAGCAGCTAATAGCTAAAATTATTTAGGAGATAAAAATTGGTACTGTGAGGATTAGCTTTAATTTTAAGTATCCATAATTGAAGTGCCACATTATGATTTTAATGTTATGATAATCTTGTTAACAAGCTGTTGTGTATATACTATCATATTTTAATGTAGTTGCAAAGCTTAAGTAAACCATAAAGTAAATTGCTTTTTGAATCAGGCTTTTACAAGTGGAAAATTAGTGGTTTACATGTTTTGAATACATATTTTGTAATTATGCTTGTCATTTTCTACAACTTAAGAAGAATAATAGAATAGGTTTATAGATAATACATTATTGTTCATTGGCATATTTTGTTATTGCCCATTCTAATTAGTTTGGTTTTATTATACATATACTATAAAATAATAACTGATTCTGTTTCTTTTTCTGTAATAGTCTTCTGGAAGGTACACATTGTAGTTTAGTTATACTACTTCTCATTTCTCATATATCATCACATTACTTTTAACAGAAAATTAATACCTTTTCTTATCTAGTATTTCTACAGGTTATTATGATATACACTGAGTTACATCCATTGGGAGGGTTTGTGTTTATTTGGGGGAAAAAGTGTCCTATTCTGATAATTGGTGAAGATAGCTAGTAAGTAAGATTTACTTTTTCTGAATTTGTTGCTTCAGTTGACAAAGATAAAGCATGGCAATTTGATAGTCTAAGGCAGAAATAGGCAAACTTTTATGTAAAGTCCAGACAATAAATACTTTCAGCTTTCTGGTTCCTGCAGTCTCTGTTATAGTTATTTAATTATGCTGATGTAGTGCAAAAGCAGCCACATAGACATTTTGTGAACAAATATGTGTGGCTTCATTGGTATGGCTATGTTCTAATAAACTGTTATAGAAACAGGCAACCAGGTGGATTTATCCCATGGGTCATAGTTCATTGACCTCTGGTTAAGAGCAGACTTGACATAAATCAATTAAATTTCAAAAAAGTATTGGTAAATATATTATGAATTTGTTATCTCTGATAAATTAATACTAAAAAATACTGTGAAGTTCTTCCAGTTTTATTTACAAAGATGACTATACAACATTTACTGAGGTGTTCTTATTTCCCAATTTCTGAGCTGTTCTTTGAAATTGAGTGACACTTCCTAGATTACTCATTCAAGTAAATAAGCATAAATCAGAGAAAACTCACCAATTGCAATTGTAAAATCACCAATGTGCAACCAACATGAGGTCTCGGTATCAATGGCACTGAATCAATTAGCATTAATTCATTATAGTTATGGTTTAGAGTTAAAATGTGGACTAACCACTGAAGAACCATCTACATTATGAAACAGTATAATGTTACTCTTCATTTTAGCACTAGTTTACCACATTATGTACTTATAAAAATATACATTGTGATACCTGACTTTGTTAATTATTCTTATAAATATGGAAGAATCATGGTATCTACTGAAGTACATACATGATGTCTGATACTGATTTGAAAATAGTGTGATGTGTTGCATGGTCTGTTATTTTAACTCCTTTGCAAAGTTTTATAGTTTAAGGGGCTATGTAAGGAATTGCCTTCATTTCAAAAATGTAATCAATTGATGTTTAATAAATCTGTGAATTATAAATAATTATCTTCTAGTATACAAAGAAGTTTTTTTAATATTAAGTGAGATTGCATATGGGATATTCTGAGCCCTTTTTAAAAAATGTTCTTGATGTTTTAAGTTCAGTCTTAATATTTTCCAAAGAGCTTCCTATGAAAATTAGTTTAATTTAATACATTTCCTAACTTTTAGCCCTATAGTTTTTTTCCCCCATTTTAAGAACCATTATTTTGGCTGGCAAATAGAAGAAATAACAGTAGTCATTTAATTTTGAAATCTTCCATCATATCAACTTTCATCAAGTTTTAGTGGAAATGGGTGTTTGTCATTGGACCACAGAGGTAATACTTTTAATGGATATCTGTGCTATGTTTACAGACGAATCTTGCCAATATCTTCCTCTATCTTTCAGGAGACTTTAGAAAAATCTTTTTTTATTTTTATTTTTCTTAAGATGGGAAAGAAAAATGATTTACAATAAGGTTAAATTACTTACTGGTATTATATTTGTCATTGTCATATTTCCCCGCCATATTTCATTTCTTCCTTCATCCCCTTAGAAGTTGTTTATAATTTCATATTCTGTGAGAGAATATTGCTTGAGACATTTCTCACCCAGGGGTAAGAATTGTGTTGAAATTTAAACAGTTTGGATGAAAAAGCTGTTTTGGAGATCGCATTTCTTCTTTTCAAAATAGAGAAACAAGTGTAAGATTTTTTTCAATGTTAAGAAAAAGGTTACTGGTTTTGACACATAATTATTATTAAATGACTAAATATGAATAGAGTATATTAAGTAATTTATTTTTTCTTTTTTAAGTTATTTAAATTCTGGTTAGTTAAAATACAGTGTAATATTAGTTTCAGGTGTAGAATTTAGTGATTCTTCACTTGCATACAACACCCAGTGCTCATCACAAGTGCCCTCCTTAATCCCCATCACCCATTTAGCCCATCCCCCACCCACCTTCCCTCCAGCAATGCTCAGTTTGTTTTCTATACTTAAGAATCTGTTTTATGGTTTGCTACATGGGGGTTGGGGGAAGAGAGAGGCAAACTATAACTTAAAAAGCATTGGGTAGGGGCGCCTGGGTGGCTCAGTCGGTTAAACGTCCGACTTTGACTCAGGTCACCATCTCGTGGTCTGTGAGTTGGAGCCCCGCGTCCGGCACTGGGCTGATGGCTTGGAGCCTGCTTCCGAATCTGTGTCTCCCTCTCTCTGCCCCTCGCCGTTCGTGCTCTGTCTCTCTCTGTCTCAAAAATAAATAAACGTTAAAAAAAATTAAAAAGAAAAAAGCATTGGGTAGCCAGTCACTACCATTAATTGAAATCTGAGGATCATTCCTTAAGTTGGGTCATTTCATTAAAAATGAAAGTCTGCTGTGTTTTGGTATTATTATAAGACTTATACTGTAGTTCCTATTTATTCAGGATTATTCTGTTCATCTGAAATTTTTAGAAACTTGATTGTTCTTTCAGTACTTCCACCAAAAATCTGCATTATTTAAGGGTCATGACAAATATATTTGTCACAATAATGTTTCTATAGATGATATAGTTATTTCAGAAAGAGATCTTGTTTATATCAATACTAATAAATGCTATTTGTAACCTGTAATTGTATGAACAAACTAGGATTTACTAGATATATCTAAATTATTGCATGTCTTTTATTATTTATTATTTTTATTACTTATATTATCATTTTGTCTGATTATATATAACAAGAAATGTAGTTTAAATATGATGGTACCTAGAACCTTGAATGCATATTGGAATCATCTTGTGATGATCCAATACCTAAGCCCAACTCCAGAGTAATTAAATGAAATTGTTTGTGTGTTGGGGTGGTGGGATTACAGTCAGCACCAGTATTTTTAAAGCATCTTGGGTGATTCCAGAATGCAACCTAGGTTGAGGATTGCAGTTCCAGTTGGTTTCCATGAAGTCTGTTCTGCAGACAGCAGCCAGAATCGTTTTATTAACGATTCCATGTTTCTCCTCCACTCATACCCCCTCAGTGAGCTCCTACCTTACTTGCAGTAAAAGGGAAAAATTCCTCCAAGCTGTATATAATCCAGATCTTCTCCACTATCTCCTTGACCTTATATTTTATGACTCAATTTTTCTCTTACTTACATTAAGCCACAGTGGCCTAAATAATTAGAAATTAAACAATAAATTTCTGAGACACCTGGGTGGCTGTTTTGGTTGAGTGTCTGACTCTTGATCTCAGTCAGGTCTTGATCTCAGGGTCATGAGTTCAAGCCCTGCATCATGCTAGGCATGAAGCCTACTTAAAAAAAAAAAAAGAAATTAAACAATAAATTTCAAAATAACTATTGGTCAGAGAAGAAATCACAGGGATATTTAAAAAAATATTTTGAACTGAATAATACATCAATAAAATAAAAATTTTAATTTAATATTAAATTTAATATTTAATTTAAAAAGTAATATTAAATATTTAATACTTAACTTAGTATTTAATTTTAATTTAAATAAAAAACATCAAAATTATACAGATGCAAGTATAGCATAATTTAGAGGAAAGTTTACAGGCACTTTAGAAGACAGTTTCACAGTTTATCATAAGACTAATTGCCCTTACCATTTTTACCATAATTGAAAAATGATTTTGGATGTATAAATCATCATTTTAAATTAAAAAAAGAGTAAAAGCCCTAATTTAAAAAATGTTTTAACAGGATCAGGAATAAGGAAAGGCTGTTCACTCTTAACATTACATTTAAATTTTTTTTAATGTTTTAATTTATTTTTGAGAGAGAGAGAGAGAAGCAGAGCATGAGTGAGGAAGGGACAGAGAGAGAGAGAGGGAGACACAGAATCCGAGGCAGGCTCCAGGCTCTGAGCTGTCAGCAGAGAGCCTGACACTGGGCTTGAACTCGTGAACCAGGAGATCATGACCTGAGCTGGAGTCGGATGCTTAGCTGACTGAGCCACCCAGGTGCCCCTTAACGTTCCATTTTAATATCCTACTAGAATCCTAGCTAATGCAATAAGATCATGAAAGGAAATAAAAGGTATACTGGTTGAGAAAGGAGAAATAAAACTGTATTTGTTTACAGATGGCATGATTGTTTATAGAAAATATGAAAAAAAAGATTAAAAAGCTCCTGCTGAAATTAATAGGCAATTATATTAAGGTTGTAAGATACAAGGTTAATGTGTAAAAATCTGTTGTTTTCCTAATATCAGCAATGAATGATTAGGATTTGAAATTTAAAAAAATTACCATTTACACTAGCATCCAAAAACTGAAATATGTGGGTATAAATCTAACAAAATATGTACAGGAAAACTATAAAACTAATGAAAAAAAATACATAGATATTCCATTTTACTAGGTAGGAAGACTCAATATTGTTCAGATGTCATTTCTTTCCAACTTGATCTTTATATTCAACACAATCCTGATCAAAAGCCCAGGAAGATAGTTTTGGTTATCCACAAACTGATTCTACAACTAATATGGAGAGGTAAAAGACTCCGAATAGGCAGTACAGTATGTCAGAGAAATGACACTACCCCACCTTAAGACATTCTATAAAGATATAATAATCAAGATGGTATATTGGCTAAACAATAGACAAATCAACGGGACAGAACAGTTTGTTCAGATATAGACCCACACAAATATAGTGAATTGATCTTTGACAGAGGAGTAAAGGCAATACAGTAGAGAAGCGATAATCTTTCATGAAATGGGGCTGAAACAACTGGACACCCACATGCAAAAAAAAAAAATCTAAACATAGACCTTACACCTTTCACAAAAATTAACTCAAAATAGATCATAGACTTAAATGTCAAAGCAAAACTAGAAAATTCCCAGAAGACAATATAGGAGAAAACCTGCATGATCTTGAGTTAGCAGTGACTTTTAGATACAATCAAAAGGCATGGTTCCTGAAATAAAAATTGATAATCTGCACCATATTAACATTAAAAACTTCTGCTCTATGAAGGACACTACCAACAGGATGAGAAGACAAGCCACATATTAGGAAAAAAGAATTTTTCAAAAGACATATTTGATGAAGGACTGTTATTCAAAACATACAATTTTCTCTTAAAGCTCAATGATAAGAAAATAACCTTACTAAAAAATTGGCAAAAGATCTGAATATACAACTCACCAAAGAAGATGCACAAATGGAAAATAAGGATGTAGAAAGATGCTCAATATCATATGTAATTAGCAAATGGCAAATTAATAATATTAAATACCATGACACCTGTTAGAATATATATGTTTCAAAAACTGAAGAGACTGACAACACTAAATGCTGTTAAAGATGTGGAACAAAAGGATCTCTCATTCACTGCTGATAAGACTGTGAAATAATACAGCCACATGGGAGGTAGGTTGGCAGTTTCTTAGAAAACCAAACTGATGATTTCTCCTCAACTCATTTTGAGAATATTCTCACTTCTCAGGAACTTTAGGCTGTGTAATTTTTTTGTTGCTGTTTTTCTTTCTCAGATCTCTGATGCCTCTAAAAATACAATGCTTATGGCTTATCTAGCTTTTTCTAATTTATGGCAATGGGAGCTTTGATTGGCCTTCTGTGACCTACATTCTGCTTAGAAGTTCAGGTTCTCTGTTTGCCTTAACACATTGTTTTGGTAATGAGTTATATCCTGAGTAAATATAAGCAATTCCATGTCATTGTAACTTTAAAGAAAACAAACCTGTTTTTTGAATAATTGATTTTTATTTGGTTCATTTCAAGTAGAATATTTAATCCACTGCCTCCATTATTTTCTCTAAAATATGAAGAAACTTTCATCCCTGTTCCTCTTCTCACTCCATTTATGCCTTTAGTGATATAATCTACTTTCTTTGCCTTTATTCACAGTCTGCATATTACTGTCTCCTTAAATCTGTGTAATCTGCCACATCACTCTCTTGAACCCCAGAGCCGTGGTTCTAAGGCTTATTTGACATTTGAATGTTCATCAGGAACCTGAAACTCATCTGCTCAAAATCAAAATATATTGCTTCACCTTTCAGTAGGTCTCCTACATTCCCAGAGTTCCAGTTTTGACTCTATCACTAGGACTGTCTGTAATTTTTAGTAAGAAGCTCCTTAACCTCTATGAGTGTTATTTTTCAAAAAAACTTTATATTTTATTTAAATGAATCGAAATAGAACAAGGTCATTGCTTGTTTTAACAAAATATTTTATCAAATGTCTAATTAGTATTTGTCTTTTTCAAAATCAAAATAGTATATGTTCAGGTTACCTCATGTGTAAGTGAAATAATTCACTGCTTTGATAGGAATTAATTGGTCAAGTCAAACAACGAATAATTAAGGATAACTTGGTCTTGTCGACTCAGTTCAATGCTCAGAAGTATAGGTTTAAAAATCCTAAGAGACAAAGCTAAATTAGTTTTAATTGGGCCTTTTATATGACCATTTAAGTGCTTACTTTTCCTAATGTGTTGGTTTTTTACAACTAAAATATGCAACCTGTTGTCTTTTAATTTCTTTAATTCCCTCTTCTTTTCTCAGGAGAGAGTTCTGTATCATTGAGTACGCTATACCTGGGTGAACCCAATCAAATGACTTAGACTTTGGTGTAGGAAAATAAATATCAATGAGATTCTGTAGGGATAGATAATGTCAAAGATACATTTAGGATGTGTCTAATTAAAGTTTTATGAAATAAATGCATTTATGTATTTTTCCTAATGAATTTGCATAGGGTATTAAAATTCTCACAAATAATAAGTTTTAGGATATCATACGATAGGATATAATTTACAAAATTGTTTAATTTCTTTCCACTTTTGGTTATAGTAATATTCACAAGTGTGCCTATTTCTAAAGAAATTGTATGTGTCTTCATGTGAAATAAAATCTTTTGGTATCCTTCTAAGCTGATCCTCAGTTAATGCTGATAGTACTTAACAGGTGTTATTTATATGAAGTTCCAAATTGGATCTTACATCCCATTATATATACTTCCCTCCAAAAGATGTCTGCATTAAATGAGAATTAAGATTAAGAAAATTACATTTAACATTAACAAATTTTCTTTTTCTAAATAAAATGCGATAAGACTTTTCATTACTCACTAGAAATGAACTTTTATTGCTACTTAGCACAATTGTTCATAAAGCTACTCCAGCTTAAAAACCATTTAAATGAATTTTATTACTGCAGTGACAAACTTCATTGAAAGTTATTTTCACTTTAAAGATGATCTTAACATGTGGCATCCAGGGAGAGGTGGGGTGGGCTTTTTAAGTATTTTCTAAAGATCACTTTTAATTCTTCAATGAAAATATTAGCACTTTCATAAAGGTTTTTTTTTAATCTTGGCAAAATTAACCATGGAACACATGATAATATATAAACAGTGTTACGTATAACCCTAAATGATAGTCTCCATATATAAATTTCAAGGCTACTTTGTGTGGAAGAAGACTTCGTTTTTAAGACACATTTTATTTAATAATCAAAAGAAAAAAAACCCAACAACTTGATCATCTTTAAATAGTAAGATATATGTTGCTATCATTTAAAAGAAATTAAACACATTTTTTTCAAAATGCTTTTCATCTCTCCATTTTTGTGTAGTTTTGTAGATATTTTGGTGTAAGTATGTGAGGCCATATTTCCATTGTCAAAAATGTATATTCAATCATGTTATTAGGAGCAGTTGCCATTATAAGCAGTTACAAAACACCTTTTTTGATTAATGCCTTTTAAGTTGTTTTTGTCCTACTATTTTTAGCCTGAATGTAAAATAATAATTCAGAAATTCTTATGTTATCTATAAAGGAAGAGCATGAAACAAGATTATTATAGTAACTCAGTGATATATTATAAAGAAGAGTATTTCCTGTAGGGTAGTCCAATTACAAAATAGTAAAACAGGAACAAAACACAATAAAGTATTTTTTCTATTTGTTTCAGTAAGTTTAGCACAGCAGGGATTGTGGCATTCCTCCTGGCTGGTGCGTCAAATCTGCAGTTTGAAATGTAACTGCAAATGGGAGTTATTTTAAAGACATCATATATAAGCTAATAACCTTAGCCATATAAATGAGACAATTATACAACATTTAATATATTTAATTGCTTTTATTGCAATAATTTCATATCTTCGGTTTGAGAAAATAATGTGTTTATTTGAAAAGATTAATAAACTTGTATGTTGAAGACCTGTAAGAACAAAACTTTGAATCATTTAAATGCTTCTTTTGCCTGTCTGAAATTTTTATAGATGTCTATTTACTTGACTGTCTTTGATGAGCCAGTTCAGTTCAATTTGAGGAAAAAATGTTACTGATGGTATAAATTAACAACAACAACAACAACAACAACAACAACTGTAACACAAACCGATATAGGATCTAGTAGAACTTTTGAAAAATAACCTGAAATCATTTGAGGACCATACCTTGGACTGCAACATAAGAGGGAAAATATGTTCATTATATGGATTTATAGAAATTTAAAACATCTATATTTTTAATGGTAAGAGGTCTAGGTTTTAGAAAGTTTGGCCAAGATAAAAAGGATACGTAGGGGAGCTCAGACAACTACACCAAAGAGAAGATTCCAGAAGCTAGGGTGTCAGAAAGTGAGTCTTGAAACAATACAGTCAGGATTTTTAATAACAGAAATTTCTGAGGTAATATAAGTGGGACATCCAAAGGATAAATGGTACTTTGAGTGACAGAGATTGCTTCTGACTCAGTGGTTCCTTGTGTATTTCTTGTACAAGGCCTAAGTTCTTATTTGAGCAGCAACAGCTCTAACGTGTGAGAACATGCTTAACAGTTCCTGATAGCATGGCACAGTGTATAGTCGCTAAATGGGGAGACTAAAATGGTTCTGACAGAAACTTTTAGTCTTGCCCTATTGGTAGTTCTTATTCAGGCAAAAGAAAGATTTGTCTTAATTAAGGCTTATGTTCATATGTTTATAATTAAAGAGTTTTAAAAGCCAGAAAAAATTCACTAAAAGCCAATGGATATAATTGTGCAGTATCCAACTACAAATTTATCTGGAAAGCGTTTCACTGCCAAGCTTTTGGAGTGTGTAGTCTAAACAGTATAATTCCATGCCTTTACCTCCCAGTCATACCTCAACCCACCACAATCTGGCTTCTTTGCATCTCTTTTCCTATTAGGCATAGTACCCTTAACGAAGTAAAAGCTCAACTGACATTCTGATGTATTTTAATCTGATTTATTATTTATCATTTATATCCTTCTTCTCAAAGAAATTAAAAGAGAATCTGCTTGCATGACGATAAGATACTACTAGTCAAATAATAAAATAAATCATGTTTGTCACTTATTAGAAAGTAAACAATTAAGAAAAGGAGTAAGAAAAAAAAACCCTACTATGCAGCGAATAGTTCCTGTACATGACTGAAAATTCAATAAGAGGCAAACCATAAAAACAAATTCACAGAACACGAGAAAAAAGGGGCATCTGAGAAAAAAGTGTCCTTTGTATTTGTTGTTCCCTTTACCCCTATGTATCAACATGCATTGCTTCCTCTCCATCTTCAGTTCTTGCAAATGTTACCTCCTAGAGAGGCCTTCCTTGGTTACTATGTAAAAGTCACCTAACTTTTATCATCAACATTTTTTTTGTTTGAAATATTTTAAAAATTTTTAAAAATGTTTATTTTGAGGAGGGGAGAGGCAAAGACAGAGAAAAAGAGAATCCCAACAGGCTCTAAGCATCAGCATGGAGCCCAACACAGGGCTCAATCCCATGAACTGTGAGATTATGACCTGAGCTGAAATCAAGAGTCAGACACTTAACTGACTGAGCCACCCAGGCACCCCAGCATCATCAATATTTCTTATCCATCTTTCCGAATTTATTTTTCTCCTGATAACTCATAACTATCTAATATGCTATATATTTTTTGTTTATAATCTTTAATGCATCTCTCTCAATAGAATAAAGCTCTATAAAAGCAGAAAGTTGTGTGTTTGCTCACTGTATATCTCTAGCATATAGAACTGTTCCTGGGACATGGCACGTGTTTAGTAAGCATTTGTTGAATGGCTACATGGATGAATAGATTTAATAATTATATTTGACACACAAGCCCAAAGATAAGGACAGAGATGGGCTGTGGTGTGGAAATCTGAGAATGCTGGACCAATTAGATAGGTATGGAGATGTAATTGAAGGCATGAAAATGACTGTGAAATGGAACAAAGAAAAGAGCACAGTAAATGAAAAGAGCATGCTCCAATATTTAACAATCATTTAGGAAAAGAATGGGAAAACACAAGTAAAAACAGTGGTGACTGGGGAATGGACAAATAAGCATTGGGAAAATAGATTTTTAAAAATTCAAGTATAATTAGCATGTAGAGTATGCTAATACTCATAAATTAATACTCATATTTCAGGTGTACAGTATAATGATAACAACAATATAATGATTCGACAATTCTATACAATTCTGTACATTTCTCAGTGCTCATCAGCATAAGTGTACTCTTAATCCTCTTTATTTCACCCATCTCCCCACCCACCATTCTATCTAAAAATAGAAAGTTTTTAAAGTGAAAGAAAAGAATGTTTTAAGATGGGGAGGAACCAATTTTACTGAGTTCTTCTGAGAGATCAAATAAGAGATTTGAACAAATATCCTCTGGATTGAATGGCATGGACATAATTGACATGAGCCATATCCATGGAGAAGTAGGAGCTGAAGCTAGATTGTGCAATATATGAATAAATCAATGGACAGTAAGGAAATAGGCACAATGAGTATAGACAACAAACTTCTTTTGATTTTTTGGCTATCCACAGGAGGAAGGAGAGGGAAGATTCAGGGAGCAATGTTATCAGATTGGAATAACCTAAAATAATTAGATGCTAATAAGGAGGTTCCAGGAAATAAAATAAGTAAATATTGAAAGCATGTGACTTTAGAGATGGTAGGAAGTGGAATCCAGTTCCATTTGTGGGAATTCCATTTTGATAAGAGTAGGGTCAGAAGCACAGAAGAAAAGACAGTGATCAATCATTAGAAATAGGTTTAGAGAAGTGGTAACAGCACTGTTAGGGAACACCACCTAAAGGTTTTTATTTTTCACAAAAATAAGAAAGAAGGGAAACTGCTGAAGATAAATGAATGGAACAGGAATAGCTTAGAAATCATAAGGAAAGATGAAGGTTTAATAGTGCTGGAATGGAATGGAATAGTAGAAGGTTAACTAAAGAAATATGTTTCCTTGATGTGGATTCATGACAGCTCACCTGATCAGTAACACTGGCTATATCATTATGCTGGGCTTTTTTTTTTTTTTTTTTTGTATGTATGTAGGTTTTTCTCTGTGAACGTGGGTGTTTTCATCCAGAGTATGAATTTTCTAAGAGAGGCATGATGGAAGATCTAAGTAACAAGGGTCTAGGCATTTTTACAAAAAGTTTTTTGAATTGATTAAAAATAGAGTTTAAGCCAAGTAAAAACAGGGATGGCTGAATGGATAAAGAAAAATTGGAAGAAATAATAATAGTAATAATAATAATAATGGCTATAATTTATTACTTATCATATGCCAAGAACTCTTCTAAATACTTATCATTTGTTTACTCACTTAATTCTTGTGACAGTCCTATGATGTAGGCTTTATTATTACTTAAATATCAGGTGTTATTCTTAACACAGTTAGAACCATGCATAAGATTATACAGATAATAAATAACAGATCAGCAATTTGAACCATTAGATAGTCTAGTTCTTGTGTATTCAACGTTTTTTTATTTATTTTTGGGACAGAGAGAGACAGAGCATGAACGGGGGAGGGGCAGAGAGAGAGGGAGACACAGAATCGGAAACAGGCTCCAGGCTCCGAGCCATCAGCCCAGAGCCTGACGCGGGGCTCGAACTCACGGAGCGCGAGATCGTGACCTGGCTGAAGTCGGACGCTTAACCGACTGCGCCACCCAGGCGCCCCTAGTTCTTGTGTATTCAATTTAACTACTTTGGAACACAGAATATAGCAGAGGTCTTGAAGAGCATGAAGACCAGTACTAATGGCGGAACTGAGCAAGCAAAATGGGTGGCTAAGAAATCCACATTGGAAGCATGGGATGTTTGAATTAGTAAATTAAGAAGGAATACACTTTAGGTTGACCACAAGGTTCTGGTCTTGGCATGTGGACTTTTATTTATTTATTTTTTTCTTGCTTTCCTCCAATGGAACAATTCCACACTGCAGGTATAAAATACTTTATTCTCACTTACTGAATATTATGTTTCTTAGGTATCATTTTTGAAACATGAGTTTTGATAAGTCATTGAGACCCTAGTAATTTGTGATGGATTTTTAAGAAACTGGATTAAAGTATACTCAGTGCAAACTCCATGGGAGAGCATCTTGAGGTAACAATCTCAAGAAATGGGTCAGACCGGGATAAAGACCAAAATCACAGTGTAGCAACACATGTTTATTTCATGTCATGATGGATGACATAGTTTGTGCTTCACCTTTGTTATTTCAGATAACTAACATGGACTTTGAGAAGGTGATTTTTTTTTCTTTTTTTTTAGGATGAGATCTTATTCATGTGTATATAAATGTGCCTTTATAAATTACTTGTCATATACTCAGTAACTTCCTTGAGAATTTGCTGATTGGTTACACAGATCAGGGCCACATTATATTGCAAGGCTAGATAATCATTAGAGTTACCTAAGAAAGACTCAAGTTATTCAAAGTTACAAACTTCATGTTAACCTGTTATTCTTAGTTGATGAAATGTGTTTGACTAATCATTGCATAAATCCTCTGTACTTCCATGTTGCTTTCTTTCCGTGGGTGAGGGGAAGTATACCATTGTGGTAAAGTGCATGAAGTTTCAGGCCTACCTTGACAGGGGAACAAGCTGGGCATGTTTGAGGACTCTGATGAAGGCAACATGGGTGAAGCTTCATGGAGGAAGATGAGTTCTGAGGCAAGATAGGGTCTGTTGGCCATGGGAAGGAATATGAATTTCATATTAATGATAAAAGCAAATAGACACTGTTAATCTCTGTTGTTTTTTACAGATGGAAAATTAAGATTCAGAATTTTTAATAATTTGTAGATGGGAACTCTTTTAAATGACAAAGCTGAAACTTATACTTTTCTCTGACAGCAAAGTCTATCCTTTAAAAATATCTCCTTTACTTCCTAGTACATAAATGATTTAGCAGAGGTTTTTGAACATATGTAACCTACATTATATGGCAGGTAAAAAATTTAATCACTGAAGTAAATAAGTCTTAAGTACCTTTAATCTATTTATTTAATAAATTATAGCAATAACAAATATTGTTAAATAATGATATCTCTTTTTTCAATACTTTGCAAAAGCAAATACTTTGCACGGATTATCTTGTTTCTTTCCAATAACAATCCTGTGAGACAGGTACTGTTATTATAACCATTTTATGTATGAAGACACTGAGATTCAAATTGGTTAACAAACTTGTTCATGGTCATACACCAAGTAAGCAATAAATTCATAATAGCAAAATTATTTAACCATGCATCTTATTGTCATAGAGAATTCTCTTAAATCATGGTTTTTTAAAAGCTTAGTTTCTGGTTAGTCTGTGGGTGGTTTAGTCATAGAAATAAAAGAAAATAATATCCTGTAAATCACATTCTTAGTGGTCTTTTCCAAGACCATTGAAGAGAGAATATCCAGAAATCTAAGTTAGGAAAATAATCCTGAAGAAGTCGATGTCAGAGTAGGACTCTAAATATAGGTTAGGGCTATGTCCTTACTGGGAATATGCTCAAATAAGAATTTTGAAAATATTTATTCAATTATTCAGCAAATATTAAAAGCCTACTATGTGCCAGGTACTTGGGGGAAAATGATTGATGGTTAGGAGCCAGCTAAGATCAATAAGTATCTGGCTGTGATTTAACTCTTCTTCTAAACTTGTCAGAACCTATTAAATAGTCCCTGAGGTTAGTTGTTTTGGTCGACAGGAATTGGTGCCAAATAAAAAACCTTCAAGTAACTATTAACCTTGCATTGAATGTATAACAAAATTATTACTTACATAAAAAGCTTATCATAAATCTTAAGATGCAATTATTACTCTATGGTTTGATCATTTCAAAAGCAAAAATAGATTTAAAAGCAAAGATTTACTGAATTCTGAAGAGTTCATATCTGAATTTTCTATCTGAAATATGACAAAATAGTGCCAGTCTTATGATGCCTGGTTTAACATAAACACATAAATACTAGCTAATCTAAACAGTGTGCCCAGCGAATTCATGATCATCCTGGAATGATACTCAGCCCGGCTGATGTCATGAAAGAAGGGGTGAGAGGGAGAAGCTGGTCTCTGCCTCTAGGTTGTTAAACCATAGAAAGCCTGGGAATACATGGCTTTTTAAATATAAATACACACTTCTAATTCAGGGTTTCTTATGATGTCATATAGTTATGCTCTTCCGTTTGGTGTATGCTCTCTTGAATATTTCATGCTAAAAAAGAACAAGTAGAAAGCTGAGCTACTATCCTTTTGGCCAAATGTTCAACTTTTCCTTCTGTGACTTTGAAGGTAGTAGCCTGCAGATGTAACATCTTCCTTCTTAAGCAATTTCCTTAAGCAAAATTGTTTTAAAAATATGCCTGATATCTTTGTTTATACCTACAGGTTGCCTAGCTATTGGCTACATGCATGGTTTTCAATGAAGCATGTGTGTGTGTGTGGGTGTGTGGGTGTGTGTGTGTGTCTTTGTGCGTGCGCGCACGCACCTGCGTGCGTGTGCGTGTGTGTGTGTGTGACTTCTAATGGCATAGTAATAATTTCAGGGGAGGAAGCAAGAAAGAGAGCAAAATAAATGTATTACATTTTTGTACTCTCTCCTTGCATTTTTTTTAAAGATAAGAAGGCCCTGTGGCTAAATATAAGCTGGTAATTTGATCATTACTTGTTATTCACTTGAACTACTACAGTCAACATATAATGGACAGTGAACAGAGAGAACTCTTTTGGTAAGCCATGTAGTTTTTCCAAGCATGATTGCTATGCTATGTGTATTTAGATGGAAGCTTTTCCCTGTATAATCAGCTTGCTGCTGCCCATTTTACTGCCAAACATTCCTTCTCTATGATAGCATAATACTGTTACCAAGGGAACAGCTTATGGCCGACACTTGCAGTAGTGCCACAAATTAATTTCACAGTTATCAGGATATAGGACGATAACAGTAACGTGGGCTACTGTGAAATTACCATTGTTCCCATGGAGTTACAGTGTAATTATTACTTTTGTAGTAACTAAGCAAATAATTCATATGACTACTGATGGATGTTTGTTTTCTGTTTCTCTGCCTCTCCCTTCTACCTTTCCCTTTTCCTTCTAATATTTCTCTCATTGTTGGTTTGGAATCTCTCTGACAGCTTTTTCATAATTTATAGTATAGAGTAATTTTTTATATTGGCATTAAGAAAGGATGATAGTGACTTGAGGTGAGGACTTACCATTTATGGAAGTCATATTCATAATTAGGATGTTTACTATATACATCATGAATATATACAGACTAAAACATAGATTTTTCCTGGTGTATTGAAAGGATATATTCAATTTGTGATGAGTGTGAGATGAGAAATTAGAATCTTATTTTCATAGAAAATTAAATCCATATGTTGAATAGAGGTATCCATTTAATGTGATTAAAAGCACTGAAGAAAAATGAATAGTATCTAACTTCCTTAATTAGTGACGTGATTTGACACAAGACAGACAACTTCCTTAAGCCTCCATACTTTCACCTATAAAATGGGGATGTTAATAATATCTATGTAACAATTGGTATGTATATTAAAAGAGATATGTGTGGGAGTGAATTTTAATCTGTACAGTACAATAAAAGTTTTAGATGTTACCAGAATTGCCATATCTTTATTGGAGCATGTCTTGATTACATATTATTCTTGTTCATAGGGTAAGTTTATAAGGAGACTTAAAAAAACAATAGTGACACAAAGAAGGATCAGTTTTTATTGTAATTTATTAGAATAAGCAATACTATTTCATTATATCTATGGTACAAGAAAATGAGACATGTAATCAGTATAATATCATAACAATAATTTTTAGTAACTAAATTCCTCAGAGTATGAAATTCATATTTTATACTATATTGAATATCATATATGTGTTAAATAAAAGTTAAGCATTGAAACATAAAATAATGAAAGTAATGTGTATAATATGCTCATTATTTAAAAAAGAGGGTCCATGCTGGTTAAGTCTCTGAGTTTGGCTCATGTCATAATCTTGCCCTTTGTGAGTTTGAGCCCCACTTGGAGCTCTGTGCTGACAGTGCAGAGCCTGGAGCCTGCTTTGGATTCTGTGTCTCCCTCCTCTGCCCCTCCTCTCTCTGCTCATGCGCTCTCTCTCTCTCTCTCTCTCTCTCTCTCTCTCTCTCTCTCTCTCTCTCAAAAATAAACATTAATTTTTTTTTTAAAAAGGGGTGCCTGGATGCCTCAGTTGGTTGAACATCCGACTCAGGTCATGATCCCAGGGTCCTGGGATCCAGTCCCTGCATTGGGCTCCGTGCTAAGTGTGGATCCTGCTTGGGTATCAGTCTCTCTCTCTCTCTCTCTCTCTCTCTCTCAAACAAAAAAATAAAAATAAAAAGCCCCAACAGTGTTGAATGTATGTGAAATTATAATTGTTCACTATGTCAAAAAATGAAGTTGCTAAGACAAGGATTCATCTGTATAAATGAAAGTCAAATTTATGTAGGAATATCTATTGTGATTGTTTGCTGTAATTCACAATATGGTCTTTATTTTTTATTCTACTTAATTTGCTTTCTAAAATTTTATATGTCATATTAGTAGGATACACATATGATGTAGAGTTAACATTTTTTCACTAAATGTTGCTATATATTTGTTATTCCAACACTGTAAATTATATATCTCTACCATTTTGAAAATTGATGTGTGATAGAACAAAATAACTTGATGAAATTTTTTGTAGGTAAAGATACATTTATTTTGTTTTAAAAGTTTTTAATGTTTATTTTTGAGAGACAGAGTGTGAGTGGGGAAGGGGCAGAGAGAGAAGACACAGAATCTGAAACAGGCTCCAGGCTCTGAGCTGTCAGCACAGAACCTGATGCGGAGCTCAAACCCATGAACCGTGAGATCCTGACCTGAGCTGAACTTGGATGCTTAACTGACTGAGCCACCCAGGCACCCTCTTAGATACATTATTGAATGAATGAATGAATGAATGAATGAATGAATGAATGAATGAGTGAATGAGTGATGATGACTATGTAGTAAGCTGCCTCCAGGTGCTGAATGTCTTTTTGGAGAAGATAGGAAATGACAAATAGAACATATTTTCTCCCTAACGTTTTTCTGCTACCCATTTTGAAGTTACCCAACAATAGTAGCTTCGAATTCTAAAGAATTTGAAAGAAGCATGAGTTTAACTGACTTTTCTGTATATCTCATTAATCATCGTTTTTTTATATTGTTTTAATGACACTTATGGATAGTCTGACATTATTAAGACCCAGTTTTATCATTGGTGAAGTGGAGATGATGCTGAAATGTTGTAACACATTTACATGTGTTACACATGTAACACATGTATAGGAAATATATATGTAAAATATTTGGCACAAGAAAGGTCTAATGCAGTCTACAGACTTCAGTAGCAGTATTTTTCTCTTTCCCTCTCTGGGAGAGTGACAAGGTCATATGATTAAACTGGTGTCAGGGAAGTACCTATGATTAAGGTCTTCTTACAATATAGTCCTTCCTTGCATTTAATGGGCATCTGACAAACAGTTGTTAATTGAAGCATCTTTATTCTGCATTATGACTCTAAGAGAGGTTTGCAGAGGAAGGTTCTCTTTGACTTAGAGCTATTAAAAAGCATGCATCTGTTCCCTCATTTTTACAAACAGTTTTTTTTTAATGTTTATCTATTTGAGAGAGAGAGGCAGGGAGAGGGGCAGAGAGAGAGGGAGACCCAGAATCCAAAGCAGGCTCCAGGCTCTGAGCCTTCAGCACAGAGCCCGATGTGGGGCTCGAACCCACAAACCATGAGATCATGACCTGAGCCGAAGCCAGATTCTCAACTGACTGAGCCATCCTGGTGCCCCCCATCTGTTCCCTCATTTAAAAAATATTTTTTGAGGGGCGCCTGGGTGGCTCAGTCGGTTGAGCGGCTGACTTCGGCCCGGGTCATGATCTCGTGGTCCGTGAGTTCGAGCCCCGCGTCGGGCTCTGTGCTGACAGCTCAGAGCCTGGAGCCTGTTTCAGATTCTGTGTCTCCCTCTCTCTGACCCTCCCCCATTCATGCTCTGTCTCTCTCTGTCTCAAAAATAAATAAACGTTAAAAAAAATAAAAAAATATTTTTTGAAATCAGATTCTTAAACCCCAAATATTATGAACACTGTGTTTTCTAGAGTGACTGAGAATTGAGAAGATTTTTTTTCCTCTTATCCCATTACTAACTCCTCTGTATTCCCATTTCTTTCTTTCCCCACAATTTAACAAAAAGGAAAGATCTAATAAAATATTGGTGTAGCTAAGTATTCAAGTGTACAAATTTCAGCGATAAGAATAGCTTTAGACAAATCTATTAAAATATTTGTTTTTCTCTTGTCCACAAATGTGGTGTACCGAGTGGGATGAATTAGCTTAGTCTGTTCACTGTCATTTAAATATTCTTTTTCTAAAAAGAAAGGGGATTTTGCAGTGTAAAAAAGAACTGTACCTGGGGCCAGTTGATTCATGTGCAGACCATGATGTAGGTACTAGACTTAAGCATGTTTTTTCTGTAAGCTTTCTGCATTATCGCAAATGCAAATTTCTCACTACTTCAAAAATGTTTAGCACAGCTATACTATAAATACACACTAGACCATAAAACTTGTTATAGTACTGCTAAAGCTACAGTCGCAAAAGCAGATTATTATGGTTTCCAAGTTAAGTAGAGGTTTCAGTGGCTTTAGTTTTATAAAAGATGTTTTCCTTCCTGAATCATAAAGTGAATCTAGTAGTTCTTAACTGGAGGACTGGGTGTTATTACTCCTCAGGGGACATTTGGAAGTGTGAGGAAGCGTTTTTGGTTGTCACAATAATAGGTTGATGCTTTGGCATTTAATAGGAGGGGATCAGAGATATCGGATGTCCCACAAAAAGGAAGAGCTGTTCCTTACAAAATGTGAATGATGCCTCTTGAGAAACTATGACTGCAACTTATCTGTTGTATTGAATATTTTTTATCTTACACATTAAACTCTTATTTCGACACACTTTGGATGACCCAACTGCCTGTTTCCTGGCTGAATGTATAGGCATTAATAAAGAAGCTAAAAGTTCAAGGGAGTAACTTACTTATTTATAAAATATATTACAATAATTTGATAGGTGGAAACTGTTTGATAGCAGCTTTTACTAAATTATTTACTGTAATAATTGTAGATGGGATTAAATTTATCTGTTGCTTTTCTTTTTCTAATTGAATATTTTGAACTCAGCAGAATGTCCTCTGGAGTAATTCTGCTTTTTCCAAGTTAGGCAACCTTATATGAGCCTAGTCGTTTGAAGAATTCTAAAGAACAGTAAAGAAAAGATGTAAAGAGACTAATAAATAATATCCAAATGATAGGAGAACACAGAAAATAATCACACTGTTTTTTACTTTTTCAACATATGTTATCCACATTTTGCAGAAAAATAGAATGTATTCAGGCAATTTCTCTGAAACAAATGTCAAAAAAGTAAGAGAGGCATATAAATCACATTGTTGCAGAATATTCTGTGCCCTCCATGGAAACATTGTATTGTTGTTTGAAATGTATAGATTCTGTTGAAAATCCATTCTCTCCAAGGTATCCTGATGCAGAATCCCTCTGGGCATTGTACCATCCTTCTCAGTATGTTTAAGAAAGAGCTTTCAGAGACAAAAATGTTAGTATCACTGCTCTCCCTCTTATGCAAGAAGGGTGACCTCTTCTAGCGGCAACTTTTCTGTGTAAAAAGAGTATAATCCCAAAGTCAGCTGAGTTTAGGAGTAGCGTCTATTTTGAGCCTCGATCAACTTTGAGACAGATTTATCACTTTTTCCATCACCAGGAAGAGTCGCTCTCAGGAATTTTAGTTAGCAGTGCAGAAATTACTGAAGGTTTCCTGAGAAAGGTGGATGAAAGATTTACAGCATAGGTCCCAAATTCCTGTTAATGTGAACCCTGCGTAGCCTTGTCCCTTCTCGGAAGCTGCCCCTGACTCCTACACACACCCTTCTGTGTTGCCAGTGTGGTTCTCTGATCTTCGACTTGATCCTCTTCCTTCCCATCTTGAAGACCTTCCTCTCTTCTTTTTCAAAACCATCCATCTCTATGTCTGTCAGAGATTTAAAGTTGTATGTAAGTTAATCATTTTATGTTTAAGCTTTCTTTCTAATAACTAGCTGAAATCAGCTGTACTCAGAGTGAGCGTGTTGATTTGGGAAAGGAGTTGAGTGATTTGGGGACATGGAATCCTTCGGGGGGTATATCTGAGAAGACATACTTGCGTTATTCGTTTTGTTATTCAAATATTGCTTTTCTGGGGAATTGAGAAAATTGTGAAATAGCAAAAGGAACTCAGGCCAGCATGAGATCCCATGGGCTGAGAAAGAATGTGGGAGGTGAGAGTAAAGTAGAGAAAAAGAAATGGGGCTATTTAAAATTTTGTAACATCTTAAAAATATGATTTATTTTCTGGGAAGAAAAGCCTAAAATTCATATTCATAAACCATTTTTTTCAGAAATTAAAACACTAGAATTTACCCTGCAAGTTTGTATATTCTACTGATCAATAGTAACCACGCGAATAATTGCTTATCATTCAGTTTGACAAAAGAAAGAAATGCTGTTCAATGATTGATGCTCCCAGTATAGTCAGAAGCTGTATCATTAAACTATATCTCAGGTAAAGCATTTCTAAGGGAGGCTCAGCTTCTATATCCCCATTTATTGGTTTCTGAAATGTAATATACAGATAGTACTTTCAAAAATTTAATACTGAAAAATTAGCAAATTGATTTGAATATCTCAAATTGGGGCTGTTACATGAACCTTTGCACATTCTGGATCACTGTGGATTTGTTACTGAATGAGAGGACTAATGTGTACCACCAACTTAGGTCATCTCTTGCATTGATTAAGTTGAGTCCTATTCAGCCACAGGATTTTGCACTCAGAGTGTTTTTGCCTTTGCACTCTGTTTCAGTCCTCGATGAGAATTCAGGGGGAGTTGGCTTTTTGTCCTTCTTTAGCTGATTACTCTTGGGAAAATCATGTTAGATTCTATAGGCCTATGTGCCTTGCGATCACTTTTTTCTTACTTTGTATCAATTATTCAGGGCTGCATAGCAAACCACTCTAAAACTTAGTGATCTAAAACAACAATAGTTTACTGTTTCTTATATTTAATTTGATTGGACTCAGCTGGATAGTTCTGAAAGTCTTGCTTGGGCTCACTGATATGGTTGGGCTCACTCATATGCAGTCATGTGGGAGCTCAGACAAGTGTTGGAATGACCAAGATGGTCTCACTCATATGGCTGATGGTTGGTGCTAGCTATTGGTTGAGGTGCCTTTGTTCTCCACAACACCTCTCATCTTCCAGTGGGCTAAACTAGTATCTCATAGCTTAATGGATTCTGAAAGAGCAAAAGTGAAAGTGCTAAGTGTTTTAAAGCCTGGGCTCAGCATCATTTCTGCCACCATTTTGCTGCTCACTCAGTCACATAAGGAGTCCAGATTTAAGTGAAAACAGATTCCATCTCTTAATAAGAGAAGAAGCATGCACACGTAGGGATGAGAGGAACTGTTGGTATCCTCTGAAGAAAATGTATAACGTATTACCAATACAGTAGTTGTTACATTGTATTATGATTATTATTTCAACCTGTTATTGTCTGTTTACCCACTACAGTGTAATTTTCCTAGAGGGAGATTTATTATTAAACTTTGTATCTCAGGTGTGTTCACAGGTGACCAATAGTGGTCAGTGGCAGAGTGGACTTTCTGCAAATACTTGATAATGGTAACATCGATATTAACACACACTTGTAGTTTAACATTTACATATAAATATCTTCTATTTTCAGAAAAAAAAAACTTTTGAGAATGATTAACTCTATATTTAAAAGTACTCTTATTACTGTAGCTTTACTTAACAGAATTCTGTTGGTTTAGAATTTCCCCTAAGGCTTAGTGTTTTTTGTTATGTTTTGTTTTTTTAAATGGAAGACATCATAAAAATTACAGAAGGATCATTATTTTGAATTTTGTATCTTAGACTTGTACTCTTTGGCAAGAGTTGTTCTTTAAAGTGTTTTCTACTTCTCTGCCTAAGGGTAGGTTGAATCTTGTAAATAGACCTGTTTCTTCTTCTTCATGTATTATAGACTAGCAGGGGAACCTTGCCATGGAATACTATTCTAAATGAAGACTAGAAATTCAGGATGACAATTTAAGTTAGCAGTTATGATATAGCATCTTGAAACTTCTTTCTTCCCAAAGTGTTGTCATTATGATCTGTTTCATTATTTAGGATAAAAGTCTCACTTATTCCATTTTACGTTATATAAAGGTGCAATTATGACTTATTAAGTAATGCTTTCAAATATGTTCACTGCCTATACAAAGTATCCTACTGGGAGATCTGTGAAATGATAGGGAAGGATTGATTTTCTTCCTGAATTTAGGTATTATTTGTGTGCATATAGAACTTGAAATTTTTGGTAGTCTTTTCTGTAATTGAACCCAGTGTTCAATTTTCTCATTACTATTGTATGGAGAATAGAAGGCAGCATGAATATTTTAAGGGCTGTTCTTGGTTCACAGTGACCTGTGTATTTTTTCCCCCAAAGCCAGGGAAATAAAGCATAAAATATGAAGCTGTGATTAAGTAGTCTAGAAGTTAGGAACTTCCATGCAAAAAGAGAACGATTTATACAATTTTACCCCTCAGCAGTTATGTTTTTTATTTCCTCCCTAGTTCTTTCAGGTAAATGCTATATTTTAACAAACTTTACCTATGCAAATTTTTGCTATTTTTAAACCAAGCAAAATAAGTGATAACTGCTTGTTACCAAGATAGCGTAAATTAACTCATTGGCCTCAGAATGTGTAAATTAATAGCAGCCCTCAGAAATCACACTCTTCAGCCTAACAAGAGTGCTACTCTTCAGGTGTAAACTTCAGGTGTCTATATTAAGTTTCATTCAGAGAAGAGCTAATAAAATGACTAATGCTAATATCTTCTCAGGTAGGGCCCTGATCTTGTGTGAGCACATTTCTAGGATGAGGAGGATGAATATTTAATGGATGTTCCCTTGGTATAAAATAAGATAATCTCTGACAGATGGTGGTTTTAAATGAGCACATTACAATAATTCAGAGTGGACTGGGCACTTTTATCTTTATGCCTTATTTAAAAAAATCATTTACAAGGGTGATGTCTTTTGTGTAGGAATTAATGCTAATTACAATGCACAAATGTACGTATTTTCATATATCACCCTGTTTTTTTCATCCGCATTTTAGAAGAAGGCATGGACTTCTTTGTAATCACCAACCATCACGTTTCATAGGGTTGGTAAAGTAGTGGTTACTAATAAACATGTTTTAAAAACAGAAGGAAATGCCTTTTTAAAATTGCCTTTGTTCTTTTTAAAGTAGTAAAAAATAAATGCCAGTTGTGTTCTAGGATTGTCTTAAATTGAGTGTTTTGGGAGAAATCCTGCATTTTTTTTTTTTTAATTTGGTTCAGGCATATTGTTGACCTAAGATTTAAAGGCCAAATTGGGCACACATTAGTCAGGAGGCAGTGACCTATAAGGAAAGGTTATCTTTCTCTTTCAATTAGCATAATGATCTATTAATAAACACGGAGGTATCAGATGTGCTTGCAACTTATTGCATATTTAGGTTCTCTTCATGTTTAGAGAACTGCTACAAAAACATATGGCATCAAAGACTGTTGATGGATGGGTGTCATTGCCTAAATGAAAGCTTTGAATCGCAAATGTGTGTGTAAGTAGTTATTTTCTTCCATTTGTAAAATACTACTCTAAATATATATTCAAATTGAATAATATGCATAGCATAAAACAATGGTCCACACTGCTTCATGTGATGCTTGTAGAGGAAATGTGTGTTCTGTGTTATACAGGCAAAAATATACATTTATTTGACCTTTGTTAAATTTAGTAAAAGCCTTTTAAAATATGGTAAATGTTATCAAAATGACCAATGAAATAGGCATATTAAGTAAATTAAATGTTTAATGGACTTCATGGTGTGTTAAGTTTTCTGGAAAGGCAAATATACTTTTATTGTGCTGCTATATCTTTTTCCTTCTTTCTACAAATTAAAGTCTGAGTTAGCTACATCCTCATTTAATGATTTTACTAAACAAGATATAAATCTCATTCTCATTAAACAATGGAAATTTAATAATTGTATTTGTGTTTACTAAAGTCAGAACACCATGAAATTATAAAATATCTGTTACAAATAGCTCTCGCCTTTCTTACTTTTAAGCATAGTTGTACAATTTTTCCTGACATAAAGGTTACCAGGACAGGGATTATTTTCCCAGCTTCTGTTTGTTATTAAAATTCCTTTGGGCACATGTTTTTTTTTATGTATTGGCTACCTTTGTTGGTGTGCATTTAACACTACAAAAATTGGGGACAATTAAGTTGATTAAAAAAGCCATCAAACTCACGGTCTTATAGCATTGCCACTGTAGATAGCATGTGTCAGTATAGTCAGTTGGTTATAATGAATTCCTCACATATTTTTCACAGAAATAGTTAGAAAGGACATTCTAAAAGGGAAACAGAGGGAGTGGCAGTACTTGAACATAGACCATCTATGAGAAAGAGTGGTTCCCTCGTGTCCTTATCAGTAATAGGAAATGTGATGTGCTTTGTTCTTCCTTAGTGAATTAGTGAATGAACAGCCTATTATATTACATGAGAACCACCCAGAACACATATTTTACTCCATTACTTGAAGACAGTGTTTCAGGCTTGCAAAACTGTCTATATTTACATTTTTCTTAAAACACTGAGAAACTTAAGTATACTGTCTTATTCTGTATGTCCTTCTCCTGTATGGAGCTACTTAATATGTTCTCTGGAGCTCTTTGCTAGGGAGTCTTCATTACTAAATAGATATCTTTCAACTGTTGGTATGAAGAGCTGACAAATTGGTTTTATTTACATCGTAAGAGTAATTAAAAAAAAAAGTAAAAGCAAAGCTCGTACTGAAGGAAACCTCGCTGCTTGGAGAAATAATGATCACTGGGAATTGTGATTTCTATAGTTTTGCTTATATTTACTATTCCTCCTATATTAAACATTTTAAATCTCTTGGGAATAGAAATTCAAATGAGATCAAGTATTGCGTATCAAATTGGTTATACCTTAATGTGACCCTTGTCTCTTGCAAACTCTTGTTACTGTTACTAACAACAACAACAAAAATGTGAAAGGCTAATTATGTCATTGTAGTGTCATTCCTACTACTTAAACCACAATATGTGTATTGTATACTCTGAACTTGCTTCTCCTGAGATACCATCTGTTGCCGTAGGAAACATAATTTTATTAGAGGTATGAGGGATTGTGTGTCAAAGCTGATGCTTCGTATTACTATAATATGGGGTCAGGCTTGGGATTTAGGATGAAGTACTGATCTTAAGAAAGCCTTCCACTGAACAAGTTGTCATTTGAATCTATTCCTTTCTCTCTTCCCCAGCTCCGTGACTCCCAATAAATGATGCCTTGTTATTCTTGCCTGAAAGTAAAATAGTGTAGATTCTTTCCTCACTTATAAAGATCATCTCTAGGGTAACAGCCCCTTCCCCCTCCCCACTTCCAACCCAATAAAGAAAAAACATCCAACTTCCTATGGTCTGAGGCAACTCATATGAAAATATTATTTTTAAATAGGATGATCAATACATATCCATACAAAATTGGGTCATGGAGTTATTTATATTATAGAAGAGACCAATCATTTATAGTTATGACTATTCAAAAATTATTTTTTCAAAATCAAGGTTTTCTATTGTATTTCACGTTCAACAGCCTTGATTCTATAAGAACTAAGAAGAGAACATTTGAGAGATGGGTAGCACAAGAACTATAAAAATTAACATTTTGTGCTTCTCCTCTAACCTTCCCCTCCCCCACATTCTTAGCATTCTCCAGTGCCTGCCACATTATTGTACTTTTCTGTAGGATTGTGCCTTCATTATGTTGTCTCACATTTTATACTTTTAAGTTACAAAGACCCACAGCAACACCTTGATGGTATTGCCAGTTTAGGTAATATTTTCTCAACCTTGATTCGTAGGGACAAATGCAGAAAAGGAGTTATGATCATTTATTCTGTTTTACAAATGTAGCAAAGAGTAATAGTTTACTCTTTATAAATGAAGGCAGTTGATTAATCCTATTAAGATAGAGAAGGTATAGTAGTAGCTATGATTCTGTGACCTATTTCTGAGTGGGCCCTTTTCCTCTACTGGTCTTGCCTCTGCAGCATTTTTACTTTCTGTGCTTTTGTTGGCAGTTTAAAATGTAAATCAAAAGTGGAATAAAATTAGAGTGCAGCTTGGTAGGGTGGAAAGAAAAGTGAGTGTGTCTGCAGTGTCCTCAGCAAATGAGTAGTTCCCAGTGCAGATATTCTACCTACAGACAGTTAAGAGCTCTGTGTGGTAGGCTTCCTTTCTCCGAGAAGGAGGTGGCTGCTGGAGATGAGGACCTCCCATTGTGCGTGTGCCAAGGAAAGCTGCAGTGGCTGCCATCCATTGTGTTGTTAACTACAGCAGCTCTCTGGTGCCACAGAAGAAAATGAGATGGTGGTTTGAAAAGAAAGGGAGGTCAAACGACCTGTGAAGAAGTGGAGATCACAAGGACACCTGGGTGGCTCAGTTGGTTAAGCCTCCAACTCTTGGTTTCAGCTCAGGTCAGGATCTTATGGTTTCGTGAGTTCAAGCCCCGTGTTGGGCTCTATGCTGACAGTGCAGAGCCTGCTTGGCATTCTCTGTTTCTCCCTCTCTTTGCCCCTCCCCTACTTGCATTGTCTCTGTCTCTCTCAAAATAAATAAATAAACTTAACAAAAAAGAAGAAGTGGTGATCACAGAAGTAGCAGAGTTGTGAGTACATCTCCCACAGTGAGTTATGTAACTCACAGACACTAGGCGGTAGGAACAGTGCCTCCTACATGGACCTTCTTTGTTTCAGTGGCTTGATTGTCCGCATTTTAGTGTGAGAGGATAAGCAAGAGAGAGCACAAAATAGTGGCTGAGTTTTGAACCTCAACAACTTGAATTCGATCTTTCTGTCCTTTCATGATTCCCTTACACCACACCTTTCAGTATTTAGCTTTTCTGCCTAAAAGCTTTATCAGGGAATAAGAGACTAGAATGAAACATGTTTAGACAGAAACATGAATTAGTTAGAACCACGGTACTCTCACTTACTGTATGATCTTAGGCAGCTCTTTCAACCTCTGAGACTCAGCTTTTTTATATGTAGTGTGGGGATAGAAGATGCCTAGTTCTCATGGATGAGGTGGTTGATGAATTAAAATAATATTATAAGATTATAAGCATTTGTAAAGTGGATACTATTATTAGTAAAATACTTAGCATTTATTAACCACATTAGATGTGTTGTTATCAGTATAGAAAAATGAGAGTTGACCTGTTAAAATAATTTATGTGACTCTTAGACATTATTTAGAAGAGAAGCAAACAATTTTGCCACTCTGAAGCTGTTAATTGTTTGTACCAAGATTTTGGGAGGAGAAATGTTATGAATGCTCACAGGAACTCAGTGAACTCTACCACACCGTCATTAGGATCTTATACCCAAAGGAGGCTGTTTATGACATGGTTCAGGTTATTGATATAAATCATTCTCTTTCAGAATTTATAGGGTATTTTTCCTGCCCTAAACAAGACTCCAGCTGTAAAAGAAATATTTAGGGATGTTGAAGTGATGGCACCATATAAATAAAAATGCATGGTATATGTTATATAGCAAGTGCTCAACAAATGTTTTTAGGTTGACAGTACAAGAATGGGTGAACAAATTAACACATTCTCATGGCACCTCAGAAAGAGTAAAGCTTGAACTGTAATATGAAATAATTATATATGTCCAATTTTATGAAAAACCCCTTGTAGTCTTAAAATCATAAGTAATTTTGGGTAGCAGAAGTGCAAAGCAAAATCACTAGTTTCTAATCTTTAATTGTGTATATTCACACTTAAAGCTGTGCTGTATTTAAAACTGTTATGGTAATTTCATATAAAGGATAGAAACAGAAGTCTATGGTAGAGGTTAACAGGTAGGGGTTTAGCCATACCAGCACAGCTAGGACTGCTGTATCATAAATAATACAGCCTGTTTTCTAGTTTTCTGAGGCTGTGTACTCCAAACAGAGAACCATTAACTGTTGTGAGAGATGGCTAGTCATGCTGCAGTCATAGTCATTCTGGACATTATTAAGCTCCTAGAACGATGCCTTTTATTTCTTCACTCTGATATTATGTTGAAGACATAATCATATTCCCATTGTCTTTACGTTTATTGTATTCTCTTAAAGATGTGCTATTGTCTTTACCTGAAATAGCATCAAGCGTCTTTAGTTGTCTTAAAATGTCAGTGAAATTATTCTGAAAATTGAGCATCCATGTATTTAAAGCTGAACATAACAGATCTATGCAATACGATTTGTAATAATTCTTCATTTGCAATTTGACAAGTTGCATGTTTCCATCTGGCTTCTTTTCAGTTAAGAGAAGGGACAGAATGAGGTTTTGTGGAGTACTACTTGCTTGGTAGAACTTAGAATATACCTCCTTCTGAGCTGACAGCTGTTGCAGTATGTTCAAGAAGTATCCATGATTTCTTCCCTGTGGCGTCACCAGGTGCTGCAGTGCCTAGAGGAGTTAAACGTCGCACTAACTTTTACAGATGTCTTCATTGTTATCCACATGTAAGAACTCTCTTGATTAAAACTTTGGGCGAACAGCAAATCAGTAATTAAACGAAGCAATATGTTATTGTGCATGAATTCTTTTTATATTTTTATTCCTTTGCTCATAAAGTTTAAACAAAAATGGAAAACTTTAGTGAATTATCAACTTTTTAAAACTATAGTGCTTAAGTCTTTATTACATCCATGTTTGTTCACTAGTTTCTAGTTTTTCTCCATTCATGATTTAACTTAATTGAGCATTTCATTGAAATATTTTTGTTGATAATTCTGCTCAGTTCAAAAAGAGTAAGAGGGTGATTACAAAAGTACAGCACAATAAGTTAATATTGTTTTTCTTTGATTCTAAGACATCACTGATTTAAAAACTGCTTTTCTTGGGAGAACACTACTGCATTAAGTATAATTATAAAATAGAACTTGATTTCAGAAGCTGTATTGAAATAAAAATGTAGAAATTAAGTGATACAAGTAGCTCTATATATCAGGCACTCAATAAATATGAGGTATCTCTAATTCTTTTCTGTAATCACTAGATTAATTATGCAAGGAAGGTATCTTTAGCCCTGTTTATAAATGGTAAATCTATAGTTTATCCTAGAGCTGAAGCAATTACTCAGAGCTCTACAACTAGTAAAAGTTAGAGTTGGTGCTGGTTGTTCAGCTTCCAAAATGCATATTCTTTCCACAATGCCAAGTATATACATAAAAATGAAAGTAAATGGTGCTTTCACGTCAAAGTGAAAATAATGCAGAAGAACAAGATGTAGCCAGCAGTGATAGCAGAATGCAAAATACATGCAATGACTTCTTATATACTTGATAAACAAGAACCATAAATTCATCTGTAAGTACTTTAGCAGCTAATACAAAAAGGGAAACACAACACAAGCATGAATCACTGGACCCATTGAGAAAAATAAACCAGCTACTGGGTAAAAGCTTCATGTTTTCTGGTACAATAAAAAATTTCTAATGTGGACATTCAGAAAGAGGGTTCTATGTAAATAGGTACTTTATTTTGTAGTACTAGTAAGTAGTAGTTTTTTACAGTATTTATTTGGGCTTGTAAATTTCACACAATAATGAATTTATTCAGGTATATAATCTTTTCTTAATTTTAGTGTCTCTTTTCCCTATACTTTTTTCCAACCTGAACCATTGTGAGTTTTATATCTTTTAAGTATGTGTATGCAATATTGTAGATCCAAGAGGGGCAACACTATATAACAATTGGAAGATGACTCAAAATTTTAGTTTCATAGACAACATGTAATCGGTTATATCCTGGCCTCTTGGTTTTAAAAATGCTTATTACATCATGTTGTAAACATCATTGTGTTACTCAAATTTGGAAAAATATTCTCTTAAACACACTATTTTTCTCTCAGGCTGCTTTCAGTAGAACTAGCAATTTTATTTCTTTTTTTATTTAAGTCAGATAATTTCATTACTTCATGGTCATATTCCTGGCAAGAGTTTATGTTTAAAACAGTTTTCTGAAAATTAAGATATAAAAAGAATTGTCATAAGGTGGCAGTATGTTTCAATGATAACCATCAGTATAGAAGGGATGCTTGTACCAAGTGGTTCCTTAGCCAATGTTGAGCTGTGCATAGAAGTTCACTGTACCTAAGTTGTTCTTTTCTTTTAGGAAAATTGAGCAGCTATTTCTTAGAAAATATGTGGAAAGTTATCAAAGATCCTACTCTTAAATTTTACTATTACTAACTCCAAAGATTATTAGAAAATAGATTTAATAATTATTCAATGCTACTTAAAGGGAAACCTTTCCTTCATCCCATCTATGCCTGTATACAATGGCATAGCAGTGAAAATGAATGCTTTCTGTTATGATCATTGACATGTTTTAGTGATAAATGATAAGGAAATTTACATGTTCTAAAAATATATTTTAGGTTATAATCATTTTGTGTGTTAAGTATATAATAATTATAATTTTCATTTTGGTGATATTGAATACAGGGTTTTTTGTACATGGTTTAATAAATGATATTTGTCTGTGGAGAAGTGATAGAAAGAATTTAAGCTTTTTAATGAAATGGACTAAGTTTAATTTCCTGCCTTCCCACTCATTAGCTTTGAGACACTGAGCTTGTTACTTTGCCTCTGAGATTTTTCTTATTAGGAATTTCGAGATAGTAATAATGCTTACTAAATAATGCCATTGAAAGTTTAAGTTAGATGATGTTATTGATGTACTTACTAAACTTTGAGATATTTTGTTAATTATTATTACACCTGCAGAAACGATTCCTTTTTATTTCTAAATACTTTCAGATGTGACCTTACTTTGTGATAAAAATTTGAAGTTTGTCACATTTTTTGTCACATTATTATGATGTGGTACATAATTGCTGCTTAACCATGCAGCCAAGCTAGAACAACAGAAAAACAAAAGCCTGTCTTGCTCATCATCCGTTACATATCAGTGCTTAAGCATTTGTCAATCCCTACCTGCATTATGAGTGTGAAGGATTATGAGTGTTACTAGGACATAGAGGACATGATCTCTGTCCTTAAACCATACTGTTTGGCTAGTAAATAAAACTGGAAAAGAAATGAAGACCTATGTTTTAGCCTCAGTTCTGCCATTAGCTAGCTTTGCAGTCTTGTTAAGTCTCTACAGCCCTGTTTTGTTATTGGTTAATTGAACTTGATAATCTGTAAGGTCCATCTGTCACTTCTGCCCTAAGAATATTTCATACTATGAATCTGCAAATAATTAAGCAACAAATTGCATGTTAGTGAACATGCAAAAGATATTTAAGGAGAGGACAAATTAGTGTGGGCTTGTTTGCCTGGAATATCTTTGACATTGTTTTCAAAGGACATACATACAGATGCTCATAAGCAAAAGGAAAGCCATTTTCATGACATAATCATTTTTTCTATCCCATAAGTAAAATAACAGAAACATATAACATTAAAAAGCCTGGTATATTTTAATTTTAAAATATTATTAATGTTTTAAATAATCTGAGTAAATTAATCATTTTGGATTTCATGAGCAGCTGGTAGGTAGCAAATAATGAGTACCTAGGGAAGAAAGACATACAAATAAGTAATTATTAATTGCAATTGTTAGTGGTTTAATCATGGTAAATAGTGTCCATACTTTATATAGATAATTTAGATAATTTCATTAAAAGTATATATCTGTCAAAAAACTTGAATACTGCTTTACTTAAAATTTACATATGTAGCTTTTTCTAGCCCATGTGAATTCTTAGGGAGATACACCAAAAAATGTTGAATCTTACAAAAACAATGGCAACTAAATCTGATGGACGATCTAGTAGTCTTGAAGAAATGTGTACCAAGTATGTACGCATCAAAAGGAATTCTTCTAAGAAAAGTTTCATCAGGTTTCATCTTTTGTTGTGCATCAGGTTTATATCATATTAGGGAAGAAGATGCTTTGCTGCTCATACATGTTTGTTAATGACCTTACATCTGTGTTAATGAGGAAGCTGAGTGTCATTTCATTTGTACCTTTATTTAACTGCCATGAAAGAGAGTCTACTCTTGTTCCTAATTCCACCACTCTTCCTACTCTTTCTACACACAGACAGGTCTTGAAAATCTTAGGGAAATCAAATTATAAGTCTGGAAAAATGAATCAAGTCTTAGAACCTTCCTTGAAAGCCCCAAGAATAAAGGTTTGGTTATGTGAAACAGATGAACCCTGGTAGCAGTGCTTATAACAGTTACCCATTATCTTCTGATATCCTGGAGCATACTAAGAAAAAAAATTAACCTTCACAGTAAGTACATAGACATACACTTACCTTAACAGAGTTTTAGGACCTCAACACAGTCATGAAAGCATGACTTCTATGAAAAAAGAACAGAATACTGGCAGAAATAAGACAACGGAAAGAAGTAAGACAGAATTGCTAAGAATCTAAAAACAAATAAACTCCACTTTGGAGACAATAATGAGTAGAATTATGGCTAAAGAAAACAAGTGATAAAAAGAAATTTGATCAGCTCTTAACTACAGATGAATATGATAAAGTGTAAAATAATGTGAGATAAATCAATATTAAGATCAAAATGATGGCCTATTTTATGATTTCAGTGATTTACTCAGAACATGTTTATATTCTGTCTATACTAGATTTAATTCAGTTCTCTAGAGATACAGCAATTAACAAAGTAAAAATTGTACTTATTTCCACAGAGTTGACAGCCTGTGGATGGAGAATAAAGACAGGAACATAGGAATATGTAATATGTAAGAGGATGATAAACACTTTGAATAAAAACAAAGAGTAAGGGAGTAGAGAGTAGGGAGACAGAAATAAATTTACCCCAAAAAGAAAAGAAAATAAGTGGACTGAAACAATAATGAAAGACATGATAGAAGAATGTTTTCTTTACCTAAAATGTGTAGCTTGAAGAAATTTCTTTTTGTTTTACTATTGTCTATTCACATTTTTGTTCTAAATAATTAAGAAAAGTTTTAACAATAATCTGGACCAAAGAAATAAATTGATTTTAAATTAGTTGGCTTCATACATCTTTTCAGTTCCATGTGTCAGAAGACAATGGAGAAATTCTATCTAAAGAATTTTAAGGAAAAATATATTATGTTCTAGTAATATTATATACAGCCAAAATGTTTATGTATAGAAGGGATAGAAAGATTTCCATAGACATTCAAGTGTTCAGAAAATATACCATATATCTCACCTATTAGGAAAAAATTGGAAAATATTTCTCAACTGAATGAAAAAATTGAGATATCAAAAATGAGATTTAAAATATCTTTTGTACAGGGATGCCTGGGTGGCTCAGTCGGGTAGGCGTTTGACTTCGGCTCAGGTCATGATCTCGCTGTCCGTGAGCTCGAGCCCCATGTCGGGCTCTGTGCTGACAGCTCAGAGCCTGGAACATGCTTCCAATTCTGGGTGCTTGCCAACTCACACTCTGTCTCTCTCTCTTTCAAAAAAAAATTACAATTTTTTTCTCAAAAGAAATTTTTTTTTTGTACAAGAAAATGTAAAAGACAGGGTGCCTGGGTGGTATAGTTAGTTAAGCATCCAACTCTTGATTTCAGCTCAGGTCATGATCTCAGGGTCTGAGATCCTCCCTGAGCATGGAGCCTACTCCATGCTCTCTCTTTCTCCTTTCCCTTCCCCTGCTCCTGCATGCATGCATGCTCTCTCTAAAAAACAAAAACAAATCTCTTAAAAAAACATAAAAGACAAATATTCTTTTTTTTCAAATATTCTTAAAAGAATAGACTATAATGTAAACATGCCAATATAATGATGATAATCTCCATATAAAACCCTAGACTGTAATAGTGAAGAATGAGCAATTATGGAGTAGGGACGTGAAGGAAAGTAAATATGTACTAAATTTCTTGCATCAAAGTCAAATATTTTAACTGACCATGGAAAAATATGTTAACTTATGCTTACAAAGAAGAGCATAGAAAAATTAAAAGCAGAATATGCGCCTTGTAAAACATTGGGGAGACAAAAAATAAAGAAAAATGTTAGGCACCAGTTAATATTGCATTGACATTTATAATGAGAAAACTATTAGAATTGGAATGCTTGATAGTAACCCAATGGTAGGGGGCAATATGATAGCAGTCAGCAAGTAAAAATTAAATAAAATTAAGATATCAAAAAAATGTAAATGATAATTCCATCCAAGAGCTGGTTCTTTGAAAAGATGAGTCAATTATTTACATAGAACAAACCAAATGGATAAAAATAAATGATATAAAAGAAAAATTAAGAATATTAGGAATGAGGATATTATGGGATGCATCCATACATGCAGAAAAATTGTTACAGCTTTATAGAACCATAGACTACTATCATTTTTCTCTGTACTTTTTTGTGTTTTAAAATTTTCAATAAAAACCATATTACTTTTAGGACAAAGACACTAAGTAAGGTTTAAAGTCTCAAGTCTTCTATATTTATTTATTAATATGTCTTATGAAAATAAGTTCAGAGGAAATTATCTATTCATAATTAAGATTGTGAACTCTGAATTCAGATTTAGTTCCACCACTTGCTGGCTCCATTGCCTCATCTGTTAAATGAATTAATAATGATGTCAGCCTCCCAAGCTTGGTGTAGGAACATACAAAGTTACTCTATAAAGAACGTAGCAGGGGAGTGCCTGGGTGGATCAGTCTGTTAAGCCTCTGACTTCGGCTCAGGTCATGATCTCACAGCTTGTGGGTTCAAGCCCTGTGTCAGGCTCTGTGCTGACAGCTCAGAACCTGGATCCTGCTTCAGATTCTGTGTCTCCCTCTCTCTCTGCCCCTCCCCCATTCCTGCTCTGTCTCTCTTGCTCTCAAAAGTAAATAGTAAACATTAAAAAAGTTAAGGGATGCCTGGGTGGCTCAGTCGGTTAAGCATCTGACTGGCTCAGGTCGTGATCTCATGGTTTGTGAGTTCCAGCCCCTTGCTGGACTGTGTGCTGACAGAGTGGAGTCTGGAACCTGCTTCAGATTCTGTGTCTGCCTCTCTCTCTGCCCCTCCCCTCCTCGTGCTCTGTCTCTATCTCTCAAAAATAAACTTAAGAAAAAAATAAAGAAAAACATAGCAGGTGTTGGGGACATGGTAAAAACTCAAGTGTATGTTCTACAGCGACTGTTAGAGATAGAATAAAACCTTTCAATTTATTGCTTTGGAATTTAAAAAGGTAATTTAAAACTGAATTTAAACTTCTTAACTAGTTAATTAGGTTACTGATTTTCTGTTCTCTGAGGAGAAGAAAGTTTACCCTCTGAGTCATGAAAAATCATCTTTGCACAGCTCCTTTATTCAGAGACCTTCTATTGTCTTCAGAAAAACTGTCCTCTCATCTTTTCCTATACCTGTAGTAGAAGAAATACTTCTAAGTTTACTTTTTAAACCTTGCATTCTTAGTTTTACCTCCCCCAGGATCTTGATCCTCAGATGTACGCTTTTTGTTGTTATCTAGCAATTCCCCTTTCTCTGCTTGCCACTTTTCCTCCATTTACACGTATGTGTGATATACTCTATATAGGAAGTGTTCTAGCTTGACATTGCTGTCCTTCCTAGTTAACATCTGATCTGTCCTTCACATGTCAGACTGTTTTGAACACATCTGCATGTGGAAACTCTGCCTCTAATTCTTCATCAAATACTTCTTAGCACTGAAATATTACATACACTTTTAATACACTCTATTGAAATTACTCCTTGGAAGATCACCATAAAATTCTCCAAATTCAAGTAGCTTCTTTATAGTTCTCTCTAGAGACAAGATGGGATAAAAGGTAGAACGTTTTTGGTGTTAACTGTGAGCAGTCTAGATAACTAACTTTTATCTTCTAATGAGAGACAAGGGTACAATTTCTAGGTTCCATTAGGTCAGATGTGGATTCATCTTGTCCACTGCTGTATCACCAGGACTTTATACAGTGCCTGGGAACGTGGTGTAGATATGTCAATTTACAATACTTATTGTATATGGATGGCTCTTGAGAAAGTCTTCTCTTTTTTTTCCCCATTTCTTTATATTCTCTGATGTGAATGAACAAGTGTGAGGGTGGTATAGAGAGAGGTGAAACAATTTTAAAGGACATGATTGGGCAGAAAGAGTAGAGAATATTGGTAAATAAATATTTATCATTTATATTTGTTATAGTACTATGAAGAATACAAGAAAAAATATACCAAAAATAATTATCTTTTACTTATTTTTCTATTTATTTGATTTATAAGCTTTCCTCTTATTAATAAGTGCAAATAAAGGGTAAGAAAGGATTATTTAGCAGTTAATACTTTATAATATCAGAAAGTATTTCGTGAAACAAAATAAAAGTATGGTGCTTAAAATGGTTAGACTGCATCATCAGGTACACAGGTTATCCAATTTAAATCAGCTATTATTTTCTTTTCCTTATTCACTATTATTCACTTGTTATTCCTTATTTACTCATTCATTATTTTTATTATGTAGAAAATCTTTAGTGCTAATTGACTGCCTGCTTATCATATTGGTATGGGAAATTGGAGGCATTCTAAATCTCCAGATGTAGTACCTATGACTAGTTTTAATGGAGACTGATGCATTTATCTGTTTTCAGTCAGTTGTAAGGGAATATGATGTCACATGAAATATTTCTTTCCAAAGCCATACCATAATTTTAGTTTTCTTGTGTTAGAACTTGTACTGTTGAGTAAAAGTAGTGCTTTATACACACACACAAAATATGCTTATTGGATTAATTAATTCATTCTCCTTCACTCACTTGAAATACATTTGGTGTACATTTGTCTTTGTGTACATATATGAGTGTCTCTATAGGACATATTACTAGGGGTAAACTTCTGGGTAAAAGAACAGGAGTATTTTTTTATATATAAGTGTCACACAGCCTTTTAAAGTTGATAGTCACTAATAGATTATTAAAGTTCCTATGTGTCACTTATCTTCCAACATTGGACATTTTTCTTTTTGATATTTGCCAATGTGATGTGGGAAAAGTCACATTTTGATTTAAATTTAATTTCTTTGAAAACTCATTAGTTTAAGCATTTTTAAATATTAAAAATGGGTGGCCATGTGTATTTTGTCATAATTGCTGATTTATAATATTTATATTATAGTGTTATTGTCTATTTTATCTAAATACACACAAATAGATCCTATATATAGATTTATATGTGTTTGTACATATGTATTTATTATGTTTTAGATCATAATGATTTAAGATATATCTTAAAGACCTGATAAATGTAAGGATATCTGAAGGGGACTTGTATAACAAATAAAGTGATACACTGAGTTTATGGATATCATATGCAATATATTTCATGTTTTTCCTAGGCATGATCTCACATTTGTAGAGATTTATTTGCGAGAGTATTATGAAGTTTCCAAGTTTAATAAAATAGAAATGTTTGTTGTATTATCCAGTCAGCCTAGACAGAACCTGTGTCAGGAAGTTCTCATGCAAACACAGTGTATTTCTTAGTTACTCAAAACAGTATTTTCTCATGTAAGGTGTTAGCCACTACAATTATCTTCATATTCCAGTCATTGTGTTCTCATTCATATGTACAACATTAATTATGCACGTATGTATGTTTTTATATCCTAACTTGGAAATTTTTATACTCATAGAAAAAAACACATGCAAAAGTTTTTTTGTTTGTTTTTTTAAGGCTGAGTTTTGTTATTGAATTAGTTTATTAAATACACCAGGTATTTACTTGTTTACATAACTGAAGTCATAGCATTTTATCGTTTCTTAATAGCTAAAATCAATATACATACTCCTGTATCATAGTCCTATAAAACAAATGTATGTTTTCATTAACTAATGCACTTTTATTAATCAACTGTTGGGAACGTAGAGTCATACTGGTAATAATGTTCATGTAAAATAAATAGGGCATGTGATCTCTGAACTCAGACAGCTTGCTTGCAGTTTAGTTGTAGAAGTGCAGCATGAATGTGTTAACGAGCAGTGACCCTTTGCACTTGCAGTTCCTCCTGTCAAAATGTTTGCCCCACCAGGTCTTCCAATGGCTGGCTTTTTAATATCATTCAGGCTTAGTTCAAATATTTCCTTCTAGGGGCGCCTGGGTGGCGCAGTCGGTTAAGCGTCCGACTTCAGCCAGGTCACGATCTCTCGGTCCGTGAGTTCGAGCCCCGCGTCAGGCTCTGGGCTGATGGCTCAGAGCCTGGAGCCTGTTTCCGATTCTGTGTCTCCCTCTCTCTCTGCCCCTCCCCCATTCATGCTCTGTCTCTCTCTGTCCCAAAAAATAAATAAACGTTGAAAAAAAAATTAAAAAAAAACAAATATTTCCTTCTAAGGGAAGTCCCAACTACCTAATCTAAATGATACTCACCCCTATTAATCAATCACTGTGTTTCTTGTTTGTTTATTGTAAACCACTTATCAGGAGCTGAAATCGTATTGATCACTAAGTTGCTTACTGATATATTCCTATGTCCTTCCCAACCTCCACTCTCACCCCAAATGGAAGCTCCGAAGTAGAAGGATGATAAGTTCTTCCTAATGTCTCCTATTTTCTGTTTTATTTCCCCAGATTATGTGTCCTTTATAAGTTATGGAGAAAAATAATGTTTGCATATTTTTAAGCACTGTCCCATTTGGAATAAGCAGTTAATATGTTGCAGAAATTTGAGAATACATGTATTCATATTTTAATGGTTAAGAAATATTTCTGAATTAAGTTCACATTTGATTTTGAAATGTTTTCCACAAAATATTTTAAGAACTAGTTTTGAGATCTTGTCCCATACTTTGAAAATGTGTTTTTTTAAAAAACAGGTTTTTCCAATCTAAAAAAGGAATGGTTTTTACATTCACAAATAGTCTCATAATTGTTTAAAGTTAACACATCACTACTTAATAACAGATGTTTTACACATGGCTTGTTAAATGTTCTTTTATAGCCCAGATATATGATGGAGATTATTCTATGCTTGAAGAATGTTCAAAAAATTGACAGTTTCTTTTAAGGTAAAGAAACCTATTACAACTTAGTTGAAAATTGCTGTTCCCTTGCTTTAGAAAAATGTGTATAATTGTATCGAGCTCTTGTATTCTTTGAGCATGAAAATTGTTATACCAGAGAGTACTTCATTCCTTCCAAAAAATTCTTTTCCTTCCTGCAGAATTGTGCTGGTAAATGGAAATCAAGGCGAGACCAGCAATTTCTAGATCATTTGTAAGAATCTGGGACATTCTGTCAAAAGAGAGATGAATAGCTATAGAAAGGCCTCTTATAAGTTATACCTTAGTAATTTTTTTTGTAATTTCATATGAAAACTGAATAGAGTTTTCATTTTTTAAAATTATTGCTATTTTTTATTTAGGGGGATTATGTGGTATGTCATGGTTAATTTTATAAATATTTTATTTCTCATGTCTTTTATTGCTATAATATAAAAAATATTAATTGTTTCTTAAGGTTGTATTTGTGAAATTGATTTGGCTATAAGAGCTCCCATTTAACCTCCTCTTAAGTGGTAGACTTATACGGAGTTTTCTTACTAAGAAAATAGCATTTTGAAATAAATATTTGTGATTTTAGAAGTCCTACATGCATAAAAAATGGTTTTGCTTACAGCAAAAAATGTTAAGTATTTATTTCTCTTGTAACAGGAATTTAGCTTTTGTGATTGAATTATTCCAATTTTTATATGACAATAACTGTTCAACTATCTAAACTACAAAGAAAATGACTAAGTTTAGAATGTAAAAGGATACTTGAAATTTTTATATTATCATCACAGATCTTAACATGTGTCTTCTAAAATACCAATAAAAAGGATGAATGCATTTCTTTTACTGTCAATCTGTATTTGTATAAATTCTTGCCTATAGAAATACATTTGGCAATGCTTACACAAAAGGAACATTTAGAATCAGTTAAATTGAAATAAATGCTGATAAGAGCAACACATCCAGGACAAACCTACATGTTTTCTGATTCCCAAGATCATAGTTTCATTATAGTAATTTTTGTTATTATTATGTTGAATACACACATAGACACATAGCAAATTTTAGAACACTATAGATTATATGTCTCCTTGCATTAAAAAATCTATATTCTTTTTAAACATAGGAGGCTATTTGTTCAAATAATTCCATGGTTAGAGACATATGTATGTATTTGAGAGAGTACTTCTCACATTCCCCAGACTTAAAAGGAACCGATCGCTCTTTATCTGGGTTATCTTCTTTTTGAATTGAGCCATTATGAACTTATGCATGGAACATTTAAGTAAAAAATCAGAAAAACTTAGTGGGTTTTCTCTTAACTCTGCCAAATCTCATCTTGCATTGGCAAGAAAATCAAAGTCTTAAGTTGAAAGAACCTAAAACAATCATCTAATTCTGTCCCTACTTAATGAGAAGACTGTTGAAATTGATTCTAAAATTATTGAAGATTTGGTTGTTATTTAGCTTGCAGCTGAGATTTGTAGAGGATTGATATGTGTATCAGTTCGCTATTACTGCATAACAATCTATTCCCAAACTCAGTGACTTAAAACAATAGCATTTATTATTGTTCATGAATATACTTATGTATCATGTTAGGGCTAAGTTGTGCAGATAGTTCTGCTGATCTTAACTAAACTCTTTCATATGCTTGAGGTTGGCTGCCTGTGGAGTCGTCTAGGGCAAGCCTTGACTTTTACAACTGAGATCTCCTCCCTGGTGGTTACTCTTGCGCTAGCTCCATCAGGCTAATTAGGAGTTGTTCAAATAGGAATGGCAAGTTTCCAAGAGATGGAGCATAAGCATGCAGGGTCTTTTGAAGCCCTAGGTTCACAACTGATACATCATTTGCCACATTCTCTTGGACACATCAATTCACAACATTAGCTTAAATTAAAAGAATAGGGAAATAGACTCACTTTTATTTTATTTTATTTTATTTTATTATTATTTTACTTTTTGATGAGAGAACTTCAGAGTCACATTGTGAAGGTTGTGGATACAGGAAGGGGTAAAGAAATGGACCCATTATGTCATCAGTCTATTACAGACCACTTATGGCCTCAGTTACATATATGTCTCAAAAGCAAAATAATGGTAACTTCTAACCCAGCACTGCCAGAAGTCTCATCCAGTGTCAGCATCATGTTCATTCAAGGGTTTCAGAAACTAGTAAGTTTTGAAATGGTCCAAGCAGTCACTGGTCCATAGTAATTCTAAAATTATGCTGGAAAAATATTACCAAGTTCCTCAATTCCAAAAATAGGGAATGTTCCTTGATTGGCTCTTGGTTCTTCTCCCTGGAATAACTTTCTAATTCATTGTTTCCCATGACCTCTCTGCATTCTTTGCTCTGCCTTCTGTGATGTCTTTCCTAGTCTGTTGCTTTTCTTGGCTCTCGCTGAAGAAATGGTCCATTTTGCATGTATATAGTTTTCTTGGACTTATTCCTGCCCATAGAAAGTGAGAGGCCCAGAGGATGCTTTTCAGTTTGAACAATTTAAGCCACTTTTGTTACAGGTTGATGGCTCTTTTACCTATGAAACTTATGTAAAACTTTGTGGGCTTTCTCTGTCTGGTTATAGCCTAATCTGCTACAAAAGCCAAATCACGGTTGTTTTTGAGAAATGTTTCTCTTTAAATATTTGGCCACTGCTATGTTTGGATTTGACATCCTTGAGACCACACCTTAAAGATTTTCAGAAGCTCCAATCCTCCTCTTTTCTTCCTCCACTGGACACCACTTAATTTTTTTAGAGCTCTCAGCAAAAGGTCTTACAGCCACAGCCTTGATTTGATTATAGTTTTTGATATATTAATTATAGTATATCATATTACTTTGAAAATCTGTTGCCAACTGGGAAGACTAGTGATGAGAAACAATTTTTGTTTTCCAACTTAGCTTTCCTTGCCTTCTCTCTATACTTTCTAAGCTTGCCAAATGGATAAGGGCTTTTTTTTGACTCTCTCCCTATCAATATACCTGACCATATGTAGTAAAACCAACAGACATTCTGAATGTATCACCTGAAAAACTATCTTGTCAAGGTCCATAAATTCATTAGTATATTATTTTGTTTTACATTACTGTAAGAAACTATTTTACATTTGCTGCTACATAACACAGGTCACCATTTTTTTCCAGGACAATTAGCTCATTGGTTTAGAACATATGTTAATTACTTGCATCCAGTTTTCTCACCAGTTGTCAATACTTCCCCAAGGATCAGGCTCTCCAACTTCTGTTCATGCCCCAAGCCCACCTGAGAGGTGTGAGATGTTGAATACAGATGGAATTTGGAATTCCTCAGGCAAATACATGATATTGACTACTACAGCTGCTTGTCCTCCACAGCTGGTTCTTTGTCCCCTGGGCTTGCACCTAAATCACTCAGATGTCCTGCCTTAGTGTAATGGGCCATGATTATAGTGGCCCTGAAGTGGTCCAATGGCCTGTCTGTAGCCATAGTCCATGGAAATGTATTAAACACAAGTTTCTGAAAACATTTTTCTGGCATATATTAAATACTCAAGCAATGAAACGTAAACTGAGAAATCATTTTCTTTTCGCAAACTCTATAAAGAACACCCACACCAAGTTTAATGACAGTGGTGAAAAAAAAAAAAAAGCAAAGGATCTCATCAGAGTGAAAGTAAAGTGTTAGAGAACACTTAAATCTATGACTGAATGGAAGGAAGCTTAAAACATTTAAACTTTTAAACTTTAGAAAGGATGACTCCTTGTAATATTTTTGGACAGGGGAATATCATTATGAAATGAATGTGTAAAGATTAGCTTGGTAGTGGTAGTAGATTAAAGGGAAGTAGTAGATACAAAATTGTCAAACATGTGAGAAAGTTAGTTCACATAGAAATTAATCAAAGGTATAATTAAGTCATGATATCTCATTGATTTTTCATTTTTTCTTTCATTCATTCATTCATTCATTCATTCATCATTCATTCAACAAGTGTTTGTTGAATGAATAAACTGTTGGGCACGGTGCAAAAATGTGAGCTATAATGAATTGAATTAATACTGCTTTCAAAAAATTTTTAGGCTGCTTCAGATTCTGTGTCTCCCTCTGTCTCTGCTCCCCCACTAACACTCTGTCTCTCTCTCCTTCAAAAATAAATAAACATTAAAAAATTTTTTAAAAAAATTTAGGCTGTAAGAATAGACACTGTATAATAAATCTGTGAAATAAATCTTACACATAAAATATGAGAAGACATTCATAAGCCAGCATTGTAGGTCAAAGTAAAGTAGTATAAGTAGTTATTCTTAGGAAAACAGGATTTCTTTCTTCTTCTTTTCTTTTTTCTTTTCTTTTTTCTTTTATTTCTCTTTTCTTTTTCTCTTTCCATTTTTCTTTCTTTCTTTCTTTCTTTCTTTCTTTCTTTCTTTCTTTCTTTCTTTCTTTTTCTTTCAAGTATAGTTGATATACAATGTTATGTTAGTTTCAGGTGTACAACTTAGTGATTTGAAAGTTTATAAATGATACTATGTTCACCACAAGTGTAGCTACTGTCTCTTACATCGCTATTCCAGTATCATTGACTGTATTCCTTATGCTTTGCTTTTTATTCCCATGGTTTCCTCACTCCATAACTGGAGGCTTGGATCTTCCTCTCCCCTTTACCCATTTTTCGCAATTCCTACCCTTCTTCCTCTGGCATCCATCATTTTGTTCTCTTTATGTATAGTTCTGAATCTGGCTTTTGTTTGTTTATTCATTTTTTTTAAATTCCATTTATGAGTGGAATCATATGATATTTGTCTTTCTCAGTCTGTATTATTTAAATTAGTGTTAATACCCTCTAGGTCCATCCATGTTCTCTCAAGTGGCATGCATCTCATCCTCTTTATGGATGTGTAATATTTCCGTGTGTGTGTGTTTATACATCTCATTTTTAAAATTCAGTTTATCTATTGATTGACATTTAGGTTGCTTCCCTGTCGTGGCTATTATAAATAATGCTGCAGTAAACATAGGGGTGCATATATCTTTTCAACTTAGTGTTTTGTTTTCCCTGGGTAAATAGCCAATAGTGGAATTATTGGATCGTATGGCATTTCTGTTTTTAATTTTTCGAGGAAACTCCATCCTGTTTTCCATGGTGGCTGTACTAGTTTGCATTCCTACCAGCAGTGCACAAGGGTTCCTTTTTCTTTGCATCCTCACCAACACTTGTTATTTCTTGTCTCTTTTATTTTAGCCATTTTAACTTATGTGAGGTGATATCTCATTGTGGTTTTGATATGCATTTCCCTGATGATCAGTGATGTTGAGCATCCTATCATGTGTCCGTTGACTATCTGTATTTCTTCTTCAGAAAAATATCTATTCAAGTCCTCTGCCTAGAGTTTAATCAGATTATTTGTGGGTTTTTGTTGTTGTTGTTGTTGTTGAGTTGTAAAAGTTCTTTATATATTTTGGATAGTAACCCCTTATGAAGGAATGCCTGACTGGCTTAGTCAGTAGAGCATGCAACTCTTAATCTCAGGGCCATGGGTTTTAAGCCCCACATTGGGCATGGGGCCTAGTTAATATTAAAAACAAAAACAAACAAACAAAAACACCCTTATAAGGTATATGATTTGCAAATATCTTCTCCCATTCAGTAGGTTGCCTTTTTGTTTTATTGATCATTTTCTTTGCTGTGAAAACCTTTTTTATTTTGATCTAGTCCCAAGACTTTAGTTTGCCTTTGTTTCCTTTGCCTTTGGAGTCAGACCTAGAAAAATGTTACAATGGCCAATATCAAAGAAATTACTGCCTGTGCTCTCTTCTAGGATTTTTTATGGTTTTAGGTGTCACAATTAGGTCTTTAATCCTTTTTGAGTTTATTTTGTGTATGGTGTTAAAAAGTAGTCCCATTTCATTCTTTTGCATGTAGCTGTCCAGTCTTCCCAGCCCCATTTATTAAAGAGCCAGTCGTTTTCCCATCGTATATTCTTGCCTCCTTTGTCATATATTAATTGGTCAATTAATATAAGCATGAGGGTTTTGTTTGTTTGTTTTCTGGACTCTTTATTTTTTTCCAACTAGATCTCTTTGTCCAGTTTTGTCTCACCCAGTTATTACAGCTTTATAAGATATCTTGAAATCTAGAACTGTGATACCTCCAGCTTTTTCTTTCTAGGATTGCTTTAGCTATTTGGGGTCTTTTGTGGTTCCACACAAATTTTAGGATTACTTGTTCTAGTCCTGTGAAAAATGCTGTTGCTGTTTTGATAAAGATTGCATTGACTTTGTAGATTGCTTTGGGTAGTATGGGCATTTTAACAATATTAATTCTTCTAATCCATGAGCATGGAATAGCTTTCCATTTGTTTGTGTTGTCTTCAGTTTGTTTTATTGGTGTTTCATAGTTTTCAGAGTAGAGATCTTTCACCCTCCTGGTTCAGTTTATTCCTAGGTATTTTATTCTTTTTTGTGCACAAATGGGATTGTTTTCATAATTTCTCGTTCTGCTACTTCATTATTAGTGTATAGAAACTACCAATTTCTGGGTATTAATTTTGTATCCTGCAACTTTATTGAATTCATTTAATACTTCTGGCAGGTTTTTTATGGAGTCATTAGGGTTATCTATGTATAATATCATGTTGTTTGCAAATAGTGACAGTTTAACTTATTTTTTACCAATATGGATTCCTCTTCTTTTCTTTTTTTTTTCTTTTTTTTTTTTTTTTTTTTTTGGTCTGGTTGCAATGCCTCGGACTTCCAGTATTATGTTGAATAAAAGTGGTGACAGTGGACATCCCTGTCTTATCCTAATCTTAGAGGAAAAGCTGTGTTTTTCATCATTGAATATGACGTTAGCTGTGGTTTTTCATATATGGCCCTTATGTTGAGGTATATTTTCTTTAAACCCAGTTTGTTGAGAGTTGTTATCATGAACAAATGTTAAATTCTGTCAAATGCTTTTTCTGTATCTATTTAGATGGCCATATGATTTTCATCCTTTGTTTTGTTGATATGTTGTATCATGATTTGCAAATATTGGACCATCCTTGCATCCCTGGAATAAATCCGACTTGATCATGGTAAATGATCCTTTTACTGTATTGTTGAATGTGATTTGCTAGTATTTTGTTGAGGGTTTTTGAGTCTGTGTTCATAAGGATATTGACCTATAGCTTTCTTTTTTCAGTGTATGTCTTGTTTTGGTATCAGGGTAATGCTGGCCTAGTACAATGTTTCTGGAATCTTTTCTCCCTCTTATATTTTTTGGAGTAGTTTTCTTTAAAAGTTTGTAAAATCACCTGTGAGTCCATCTGGTCCTACAGTGTTAGTTTTTGGTAGTTTTTTATTACAGATTCAATTTTTTACCTGTAATCAGTCTGTTAAGATTTTCTGTTTCTTCCTGATTCAGTTTTGGAAGATTGTATGTTTTTAGAAATGTATTTATTTCCTCTAGGTTGCTCAATTTTGTGGCATATATTTTTTTAGTAATACTCTCTTACAATCCTTTGTACTTCTGTGGTGTTGTTACTTCCTTTTTGTTTCTGAGTTTATTTATTTTATTCATTGAGTTTTTCATGATGAATCTGGCTCAGAGTTTATCAGTTTTGTTTATCTTTGCAAAGAATCAGCTCTTGGTTTCATGTGATGCTAGATTTTTTATACATCTAAGTATAAAATATATACCCTATGCATGTAAGATTTTATATTCCCTTTCTCTATTCTCTAATTTTCTCATCTTTGTTTTTCTCTTCCTTCTTTCTGTAGTCTTCATTCTTGGTTCACTGTTACTTTTTATTTTATATGCACCTTTTTTTCTTTTTTATTATTCTTTTCTTTTTGTTTCTTTTTTTTCTCATCAGTTTTATGACCTCTTCCTTCCAGTTTCCTATTCTCCTTCCTCCCCCCTTTTCTCATGCTTTCCACCTTACCTGAAAAGATTGTCAGCAGTGTTCTCCTTATATTTTTTAACATAATGATTATATCTTACTTTGTGTTCATTTTAAATTGATGAAATATGTAATAGGTATTAGTACAATTATAAACTGACTGGAAAAAAGTAAAATTGTTGAGGATGTTTTCACACATGAAAAATGCATGCTAATTAAGCTGGTATGAATCTTTATTTCCAGGAAAAAATAAGATTCATAATAGATATTTGGATGAATATTGAGAATCTTAATATGCTATTTGGATTTGAAAGTTCTCATTCCAAGTTCCCTGGAATAAATAAAAGTAACCAAATTAATAAATCATAATAAAATATGCACTTCCTACTACTATGCAAAAACCTTAATAGGCAAGATTATTCAAGTCTGTTCAGCAAATCTGAGCTCTTACTCTATGTGAGAAACTAGGCTAGGGAAAGGAATATATTATTGGATATCATGGCAAAGTGCCTTCCTCTTTCTTCTTTTGATTGAGTTCAGAGAAGGGATAGGTTAGCTCTGAATAAGGTAATGAAGAATACCAGTGGAAGAAGTAGATTGGATGTGTTTTTGCCAGAAAGAAGAAACCTGAAGGGAATGATAGAAGAACAAAAGAGGAAAATAAATATAGATATTATTTGAGAAGTCCAAATTACATAGCATGAAGAAGCAATGGTTGCATTTAGGGGCAGTGAGTAGAAGATAAATTAGACTGTTTGTTCACCTAACATTCATTAACCCTCTACTACTAGTTGGGCACTGTGCTGGATATAGAGTGATATAGAAATGAAGAAAAGTGAGCACTTCTCTGAAAGGACTTTACAGACTAGTAGGAGAGACAGTTGTGCAAATAAACTCATCTAACCAAATATAGAAACAGACGAAGGTAAGGCACAATGAAAGAACTGGCCTTTTCTTTCTTGGTTAGGAAAGTTAGAGAATGACCATTTTGCTGGGAGTTGTTAACGTAGATGAGGAAATAACATTTTGAGCACTTACTCTATTACAAGACACTCTGCTAGACTCTGGATATCTGATGTCCTTTAGTCCTTACATAACTCTTTTCATTTTTACAGATTAGGAAAGTGAGGCTCATAGTAGTTGTGACTTGTCACATAGTAAGTAGAAGAGACAAGATTTGAATCCAGATCCATTTGATCTTTAAGATAGTACTATTGCTATTATATTTCAGGAGTCTGTGCTTGATTTGACAGTTATTAAAAGATAGTATGGCAGTCATGCTTAAAACAAATGGGGATATACACTCATTTTGAAAAGGGGTAATACTCTGGGGAATAAATAATAACGAGGCTCTCTATTAGGTAGATTAGAAGGAAAGGTTGTAGATAGGTATAAATATGGAGAAAGAATCTGAGGAGAGACAATTCAGAGAAAAAACTAAAGAAGTTTTGTTTTGAACCTATGATATTGAAAATATGGAAACTAATGAAGTCAGAGAAGAGCTAGGGAAGAATGGATTTCTCCATTCCTTCTATTACTTATTTGTTCATAACCTCATCATTCCTTGGCAGGAATATGAAAATAACTTGTTGTTCCTTCTTTATACTGCCACCGGAATTGAGTTTCTAAAGAATCACCTGGATAGTAACCTTGGATGACACACCATTATCCATTATACAATGATGTCTAAAGTCCTTATCCCAGAACATAAATGTTTTAGTCTCTGTCACTCTGTGCTGCATTTTATATGAATTCCCAGTGCTGTGTTATAATTTACTAAATTTCTTTTGAGTACATCCTGTCTAGAATCTACGCCATCAATGATATTTTCATTTCAAAGACAAAATTTTATATTTCCAAAATTTCTATTTGGTTCTTTTATTATCCTCTCATTTTTCTTTTATTTTTACTTCTATTTGATTCATACATTTTTATTTTCTTTTTAAGTGATGGTATCCACTCTTTTTTTATTATTTTATTTTATTTTATTTTATTTTATTTTATCTCATTATAAGTTTATAAACATAGTAGCCTTAAGGAAGTTTTTCAGATTATTGTTTTCACTTTGTAATAAATTCAGTTCTAATTACTAGAGGTCTTAATGTGACTTTACCTTGTCTGTTTTTAGAAATTTTATGTATTTGTGCATCTTGAGTGATTGTTGTGTTCATTTGCTTTTCTCTTGATGACCTCTCCCTGTCTCATCTAGCAACTCCATGGTTGCCTCAATATAGATCTCAATGTGCTTTATCTAGAATAATGTCTTAGATCAGTGGATCTTGGAGTAATCTCATAGTAATATTGTGTTGATGTATCTGTGGGAATCACCATGAGGGATGGCTTGACCCATGTCTTAGATTCAAATATGTATTGTCTTCCTCTTGATTCTCTTTGTCATAGAGCTTTATATAAGTCTCTATAAGTTAGCACATTAATGTTTTCCTAGCCCCTTCCATGTGAAATGTAGTGCCATCCATCCAGCCCATGATTTTAAGCAGGGAGTCTTATTCCAGCCCCCTATTTAAGGTGGGACACTTGGTCTCAATTACACCAAAATAGTTCATTCTAGACTATGTATGCTTTCTTTGGAACCTGGAGACCATCAGGCCTGTTGCTTCAGTTCTGCTTGCTACTGTGTTTTTATTTCTTTTCTTATCCATTGAGCTATCTCAGTTATGTGTGTGTGTGTGTCTGTGTGTGTAATATGGGTGTGTGTATGTGTGTGTGTGTATGTAATATGGCTATATGTTTTAAAAATGAAGATGAGCTTCCAATCAAAATTTTACAATATCATTTTATTAAAAATTCTTAAAGGAGTAGTTAAAGTTACTTTTAATTCAGACTAGATTTCCATGCCTCCCCCCCACCCCACTTTTCTTCAAGCTACTGTCTGTCAGGTACCTGTTACTCTAACTCTCCTGAAGACTTGAGATATTCCGTGAATATATCTGAATATATCATGTAATTTATTTTTTTTCTTTTTCTTCTTGGGAGAGAGAGAGAGAGAATAGGGGAAAAGGGCAGGGGGGAGCGAGGCAAGGGAAAGAGAATCTTAAGCAGGCTCCATGCTCAGTCTGGACCCCAATGTGGGGCTTGATCTCATGACCCTAGGATCATGACCTGTGATGAAATCAAGAGTTGGACACTCAACCACCTGAGCCACCCAGGTGCCCCACATCATGTACTTTTTTTGTTCCATGCCTTTGGTTCCATGCCTTCCACCTGAATACACACTTTCATTCTGTCAAAGTCATTATTCTTTAAGACCCAATTCAAAAGCCATTTTTCATGAAATACTTAATTGCCTTGATTCTCCCCAATATGAAGTTATTCCTTCCTTTATGCTTGTGAAGCATTTTGTACTTTTTTTTTATCATATGGTATACACCCATTGGTTGGGTGTTTAAATATCTGATGCCCAACAATATGGTAATTGTGTGAAATTATAGGTCACATTCTGTTCATCTATGACCTTGGTGTTTAGTATGGTTTTTGTCACATGGTAGTTACTTAGAAAATCCCTGATAAATAAACACATTGTTACTACTAAAACAAATGAATTAGTCATTTCGTTAAAAAAATTTTTAATGTACAGAAATCACTTGCATTCTTATACACTAATAATGAAGCAACAGAAAGACAAATAAAGAAACTGATCCCATTCACAATTGCACCAAGAAGCATAAAATACCTAGGAATAAACCTAACCAAAGATGTAAAATATCTGTATGCTGAAAACTATAAAAAGCTTATGAAGGAAATTGAAGAAGATATAAAGAAGTGGAAAAAAATTCCGTGCTCATGGATTGGAAGAATAAATATTGTTAAAATGTCAATACTACCCAAAGCTATCTACACATTCAATGCAATCCCAATCAAAATTGCACCAGCATTCTTCTCAAAACTAGAACAAGCAATCCTAAAATTCATATGGAAACACAAAAGGCCCCAAATAGCCAAAGTAATTTTGAAGAAGAAGACCAAAGCGGGAGGCGTCACAATCCCAGACTTTAGACTCTACTACAAAGCTGTAATCATCAACACAGTATGGTGTTGGCACAAAAACAGACACATAGACCAATGGAATAGAATAGAAACCCCAGAACTAGACCCACAAACGTATGGCCAACTCATCTTTGACAAAGCAGGAAAGAACATCCAATGGAAAAAAGACAGCCTCTTTAACAAATGGTGCTGGGAGAACTGGACAGCAACATGCAGAAGGATGACACTAGACCACTTTCTTACACCATTCACAAAAACAAACTCCAAATGGATAAAGGACCTGAATGTGAGACAGGAAACCCTCAAAACCCTAGAGGAGAAAGCAGGAAAAAACCTCTTTGACCTCAGCCGCAGCAATTCGTTACTTAACACATCCCCAAAGGCAAGGGAATTAAAAGCAAAAATGAACTATTGGGACCTCATGAAGATAAAAACCTTCTGCACTACAAAGGAAACAATCAACAAAACTAAAAGGCAACCAACGGAATGGGAAAAGATATTTGCAAATGACATATGCGACAAAGGGCTAGTATCCAAAATCTATAAAGAGCTCACCAAACTCCACACCCGAACAACTAATAATCCATTGAAGAAATGGGCAGAAAACATGAATAGACACTTCTCTAAAGATGACATCCAGATGGCCAACAGGCACATGAAAAGATGCTCAACGTCACTCCTCATCAGGGAAATACAAATCAAAACCACACTCAGATATCAACTCATGCCAGTCAGAGTGGCCAAAATGAACAAATGAGACTATAGATGCTGGCGAGGATGTGGAGAAACAGGAACCCTCTTGCACTGTTGGTGGGAATGCAAACTGGTGCAGCCACTCTGGAAAACAGTGTGGAGGTTCCTCAAAAAATTAAAAATAGATCTACCCTATGACCCAGCAATAGCACTGCTAGGAATTTACCCAAGGGATACAGGGGTACTGATGCATAGGGGCACTTGCACCCCAACGTTTATAGCAGCACTCTCAACAATAGCCAAATTATGGAAACAGCCTAAATGTCCATCAACTGATGAATGGATAAAGAAATTGTGGTTTATATACACAAGGGAATGCTATGTGGCAATGAGAAAGAATGAAATATGGCCTTTTGTAGCAATGTGGATGGAACTGGAGAGTGTTACGCTATGTGAAATGTCATACAGAGAAACACAGATACCATATGTTTTCACTCTTACGTGGATCCTGAGAAACTTAACAGAAGACCATGGGGGAGGGGGAAAAAAAGAGGTTAGAGAGGGTGAGAGCCAAAGCATAAGAGACTCTTAAAAACTGAGAACAAACTGAGGGTTGATGGGGGGTGGGAGGGAGGGGAGGAAGGGTGATGGGTATTGAGGAGGGCACCTGTTGGGATGAGCACTGGGTGTTGTATGGAAACCAATTTGACAATAAATTTCATATTAATTTTTTTAGCGTTTATTCATTTTTGAAAGAGAATGCGAGCAGGGGAGGGGCAGAGAATGAGAGAGACACAGAATCTGAAGCAGGCTCCAGGCTCTGAGCTGTCAGCACAGAGCCCAGCACAGGGCTCGAACTCACGAGCCATGAGATCATGACCTGAGCTGAAGTTGGACGCTTAACAGAGCCACCCAGGTGCCCCAGTCATTTCTTTTCTTAGTATCATCTCAGTTTAGCATTGTGAGCTTACCACCAATTTATATATGTAAAAGATTGTGGAAGGTGGCAAGACAGTATAAAATTTTGTGTCTTACAAGTATTAATCTAAAACAACATTTTTAAAAATCAGTATGTAGTGTTTTCTACATAGTATTAAAAACATAATTCATTACTTATCTTCTAAATATACCAAGGTTAGTTTGGATAAATGCAAATTTCTACTCTGACATTACTTGATGGCTAGAGGGAAAGAAAATATCAGACAGTTATAAGGTTAAGAAGAAGCCATATGGATAAATTTGTTAGATTACTTAAGAGTTAATAAGTATAACATTAGAAGCCAAATGGGCATTGAAGATTCAAAAGCCAGGATTGTAGCAATTTTAAGAAGCATAGACTAGAATAGGTTTGTGTCTGTGGGATTTAGTAATGCTGGCTTATAGGTAGGGTAGTAAGTAAACATAACATAATCCATAAGACTTAGCTCCAGGGAGGCATGCTACACATTTGTGGGGTAGGTATGGACACTAGCAGACAGAATATACAAGTGAATAAGTGTGTTTTGAATACCTACTTGTGTTTCAACACTTTATGTATTTCTAATGATTCTAAAATAAGTATTATCTCATTTCTCAAATGGAAAATGTTAGACAAAGAAAGATTAGATGGCTTATCCAATCCCCATAACCTCCTAGTGGCAGTGACAGGATATAAATCCCTATTTTCTGGCCCCACTCAGTATTCTTTTGATTATTTTGTGGTACATTTTCTAGAAAAGAAGCTTGATGTTTCCTTTGCTGGGTGCTAAAATGGCATGATGTAGATAGAAATAAATGGAAATTTCTTATTGTAGTATAGGTAGAGGAGATCAGTTCCTTATACCTAAAAATGGAATTAAATAGCTTTTTTAAGGACTTAATCAAAAATTAAGTCAGACTGCCAAGAAATACAAAGTGGAGAAAAGTGATCCTCATCACTTAATGTAGCTGAACATTTTGGACCTGAACACAGTTGTCAGATACTTTACCATTTTTATTGCTGTGGATTGGATTTTTTTCAAATTCTTCATTTTCCTTTTAAAGTAACAATTTCCACACTGCTAATGAAATTTTAGGAGAGGTATCACTGTAAGTTTCAAACTATGTTCTGTTTGTTGAAATATTTTTTCTCGTTCAAAAGAAAATGTTCAGAGTTTAAAATTTTGGTGATTCTTCTTTAAAAAAATTTTTAATGTTTATTCATTTTTGAGAGACGGGGAGAGAGAGAGAGAGACAGAGCACCAGGAGGGAAGGAGCAGAGAGAGAGGGAGACACAGAATCTGAAGCAGGCTCTAGGCTCTGACCTATCTGCACAGAGCCCAAAGCCATGGGCTTTAGCCCACAAGCCGTGAGATCATGACTTGAGCTAAAGTCGAATGCTTAACCAACTGAGCCACCCAGGTGCCCCCAAATTTTGGTGATTCTTTATCGAACTTCCCCCCAACTGAAAACTGAATGTGGTCCTTGTTATTGTTTTTTGAAAGATTTTTACTGTCATAATATCTTAACATTTGAGAAACATATGAAGAGAACATCAGATCATGGTCTTTTTGTACTAGAAGTCACCTAATTGCATACCCATTCCTGAAAGATAAGAAAACTGAGACTAAATCAGGTTAATGCTTTGATCAGAGTTGTATAATTTGTCAGTAACAGAATAGGACCCAGAAAGCACCCTTTGCTCAGTGCTTTTTCAATGTAGAAAGGCAGTTATGAATTAGATTCTTGAATGTGTTTTCCTCTGAGAGTTTATTTTTAAGTATATTTGCTTCATGACTGAATCACTGTGTGATGGGAGATGTCTATAAATGATATAATCAGGGGCAGGTGTTCCTTTTACTTGGACAGTGTGCATTATGGGAATTTAGTAGTGCAGACAAAAAAATGTTCAGGTCCAAACTTCCTTCATTTGATAAGGGTATGTGGAAAATGATGATCATTTTTCCCCCTAAAGAGATTACAGAATTTATATCCCTTTGGAATCCACAGTGAAACTTTGAAAATACTACAAATATTTCTTTTGGAAGCAGATGTATGTAATATGCTTGTTTTTCAAATTAGCTGATCATAAATACTTTATATACTGTATTTAGTACTGAATTATAGCTCTCTAAATTACTTTTAAATATAAGAAAAGAGGGAAGTCTTAACAAGGCAAAAATACTTCTGTTTGTAGTAATGGGAAGTAAATTACCTTGTAAAAATTTTAATTTTCCCAAGGTAAGAATAATACAAACCCTCAAAATTCAAGCTTGTGCATAGTCCTCTTCTTATTATTATTATTACTCATTTATTTATTCAGCTGACATTTGTTGAGCAGCTGGTATGGCTAGCTGCTGGAAGTACTGGACTAAATCAGCAGTCTCTCTGCCCTTGTCAGACACCCTCCCCCTCACTCTCCTGCTCCAGACACCAGGATCTTCCTTCAAACCCTCCAACCTGCTGAGCCTCCTGCCATCTCATGGCATTTGCACATCTGTTTCCTCTGCCTCCTCCTTTTCTCTTCTCAATCTAGTTGATTTCTACTCATCCTCGAGATGGCAGGAAGAACTTCCAGGATCCCTTAATCCCATTGCTTTATGCTATCACAATTCATCTTTGTTTGCAGAGAAATGTTTGTTTGTTTGTTTAACTCCAAGCTACAGAAAGGAAGTATCTGTGTCTGTTTTAGTAGCCATTATTTTCCCATGGCCTTGCACCTAACAGGCACTCAAACAAAATTTGTTGAATGAATGAATGTCCTCCTGAGACCTATCAGCTATTTGTGGATGCAGTTAATTAAAAAAAAATAATTATATAAAAATGCGAAAAATGTGGGGATATGAAGAAGTAAATTAATAACCTTTAAGAAGTGAGGAGGTAATTGAGGAAGGCTTCTCAAGAGGAAATGATACCTGTGTTATATCCTGGAGGATACCCAGGAATTTGTCAGATGAGGTGTATGAGTGAGGAATTATGCATTTTGTATTAAGGGAAAAAGCAAAAACAAAGGCAGGAAATGGAAAGAATATAATATGTTTAAAAATACTGCTTTTGTATTAGCATTACCAAAATCAATATTGTACTGTCGCCTTATATATAGAACTTTAACAACACCTCTTCAATAAAAAAAGATTTATGCACCCACTATGCTGGGAGAATAGATTAATATCTGCCTAGCTTGCAAACCAATTTCTTCTCAGTGGGTTTGTTCTGAGAAGTTCACCTTAAAAAAATGGCAAGACGGGACGAGGTGGGACATTTCACAGCTTGAATGAAAATGTGGTACATAAGAAAAATGTATTCTCCAAACTTACTTTTGAACAAGTTTCTCTTTTCTCTTTCTCTTTCTGTATACTTAAAGTTGAAAACTTAGGTGTCTCATCATATGAAATTCATGTATTGGAAGAATATCCATTTTAGGTGTGGGAAATAAAGGAGTCAAAAAGAAGTATACCTCTATCACAGAGTTTCCCTTGACAAAGGGAGATTCATTTGCCTCCCTGACTACTCCCACCATCCTAGGTTCTAATGCGTCTTTTCATTGTTGACAAATTAGGTTTGCCTACACTGACTACCCAAATGTGGAATTGGTTACTGAAGCAGTCTCATCAAAACTGTTATTGATGAAGTAAAGAAGAGATCACTTGGAGAAATGAAATAATGAGTACCAAGTCATTGCTAAGTGTAACTCATCATGCTATGTATCTGTAGACATGTTTGGCTCTGTGGTGTGGCTGCTAATTTCATTATAAACCTTATGGATGCACTAGCACTTATATCTTACATATTTTATTCCTCATGATCTCTCCTGGTTATACTTTTTTTTTTTTCAAAATTATACCACTTCACTTCTGTATTCTACAAGCTCCCTTGAATTGGCTTGGAAGATATTTTTCATTTATGTTTTTCATTTATTGAGCAGCTACTATGAGCATGACGTTGTTGGTGCTCTTCATAATTATCTCATTTAATTTTCACAGGAACCACGTGGTAATTATTATTTTACAATTTCACCATAAAACTGTGCTTCCCAGTAGCTACTGAAAAACAGTGCTCATTTATTCCATTGTATTCTCCATTGTTTGTAGATAATCATACATACAATTTACAATGATTTACGTTATTGAGCACTTATAAGGCAGGCACTAAATGTTTTACATATGTTAATTTTTTTAAATCATCCCTATAATGGTATGATGTCTAGCCTATAATTAGCAAGATATAGGAAAAAGTTGGGGGCACAAAGAATTTAAATAATTGTTCTGGGATCACAAAGCTAATAAGGATAGAGCTGGGTTTAAATCCAGAATCCATCACACTACATTTTCTTTTATGGTGTTTTGTGATAAGTACTTAATGGATTGTATATGGGTAAAAGAAGAGAGATCAGTTAAGAGATGATCTGTTTGCGACTGAGATGAATCCAGAAGTAGTTGAGCAGAGAGCTCTATGCCACTTTCAGTAGATGGTAGTAAATACTTCTAGTCTTTCACATATCTTCCTCAAGTTCTATATTTCTTGGCCTGCCCATAAGAGACACAGACACAGACACACGCACACACACACACACACACACACACACACACACAGTCTGAAGAAAAAAAATCCACTTATTGTATTTTTAGCGTTATATTGGTGTTGAAGCTAGAGGAGTGAACAGATGGGGGTACCTCTAAACTTGGAGCAAGTCTGTGTATCTCTCACCTCTCCATTACCATACCTTCGCATCATGAGAATGTATATTCATGAGTCTGACTTCTTCACTGTGAGCTTCTTGAAGGCAGAGCCCATGTCTTGTTCATATTGGTATCTTTACCATCTACCTAAATACCTAGCAAATAACAAATGCACTGTACGTATTTGTTGATTGAGGAAGTAGGGAAGGAAGGAAAGAACAAAAGAACGAAGGAAATAATATGTTAAGATTCCACAGACCATGAACACATTTAAGTTCTATTACCTTCACTGGAATTCTTCATTCAGCTTTCTTAAATTTAATCGTGCATGTAACATACTATGACAGCATTGTCAGTGTTATAATGAGAAGCATAGTCAATGGAATTTTCCATTTTTACAAAAATATATATTATTTTCCCCTAGCTTTTTTATTTTCCTATTTTTACAGTTTAAATTGTATCAAGCTGTAGGCAGCTAATTTTGATGACTATGTTCAAGGTATTATTTCTGAATTTGTGTCCTTTAGCTTGTAAGCTAATTTTTTTAAGAATAATTTTTTGTAAGAATGTTCTGATAATGATCAGGCCATTTTCACATTAGTTCCTTTACCAAGCAGTGCCATTGCCTGAAATTTTGGTCCACCTTAAGATATGAATTAAATTGTGAAGATTAAGCATTTATATTCTTATCTGTTTTTCTCCCATATTCATTAATTTCCTGAAAGTTCTGCATATTCTTCATGTGCAATGTTAGCATCAACTCTTAGGCATAAACTCCTAAGGACTGGAATAATGTCTAAGTTATTTCAGAGAGAACCTCATAGGAAGTAATAGTGGTCTGCACAGCAACTTTAATGGGGACATTTTGGCCTTTACTTTTTTTTTTGCTGCAGTATATAATGTTCCAAATGTTGCATAGTGACATAATTATTTTGGGCTTGGTCATGATTATAGATGTCAAATATGTTTTTATTTTATCTATTTTGACTTCTATTTGTGATATTATAGAATGTTTCTAATTGCTTTTATTTTGTCTGTCTGGTATTTCTGTTGCAAAGACTGATCTTCCTAATTTCTTGATGGGTAATTTACATATAAGAAAATGCTTTGTAAAGATATCAGGATCTGCAAGTATTATTGCTGAGTACTTTGTGAAGTAAATGAGGAGTTTTGTTAGATTGTTTTTTAAGGCAACCATTTATGGAATATATAGCATAATAATGCTATAACATGCATGGCTTTTATCTGTTATATCAGAAAATCTTTCTCAGGTTCTCTGGGGCTACTGGCTATCATTACAAGGAGAACTACTAGAGAAATGAAGTGATGATGCCTACAGGCTGGGCTTTGGAGAAAGTCAGACCTGGATAAGAGTCCTGAATCTGGATTTCACAAACTGTGAGGCAAGCTCTGACATTATCATATGCTATTAAGATTTTAGAATGAAATAGAAGAGAAAACTGTCAATCACAGACCCTTAGGGTATTTTTATTAACTTCTTAATGATCACCAGGATCACAGAAATAGGAAATAAAATATTTCAAACCTAAAACAGAGAAGGGAATTGTGTACCTTATTGTCTTTATCTTTAAAGTGAGAATTACAACAGTACCTATCCCATCAGGTTCTTGTAAAGATATAGTAAGTTAATATTTATATCTGCCTCATCGAGTGAATATGAAGATTAAATGAGATAATACTTTTAAAACATGGCATAGCGCTAGCATATAGTACTAGCTTTAAATAAATATTTACTCAATAAATTAAACAAAATATAAACATTTTCCATTATATGTGTATATTATTTACATAAGTGTGAAGAAAAATTATTAAAAGATATATTTTTTTGCAAACATTAACAGCAGTAACTGGAGTTATTACTAAAATTCTGGCTGCCTTTTTTATCCAGTTTCAAATTAATCTATTTCCAAGAAAACCAACAGCAAAGACAAAAGAACACAACCATTTCTCACTGAAAGAGGAAATAGAAGAGACACCAGGAAAGTGAACCAGCTGTTGCATTCCAATGTGGTAATTGCTTTGATAAAGGAACCCACAGGGTGCTTTTGGAGATTGGAATGGCAAGAACCAGGGAGCTCCATGAGAAACACCTAAACTGGATTCTGAAGCAGGCTTCAAGTGTGGCTTTTGAGGCAGAGAACATACTGGAATGCTTAGAGGCTGAAAAATGACTTGTGCTCATAGAACCAGAGGGCTCTAGAGTAGGACATGTGGTATAGCTGGAACTGTAGGAATGAATCAGGTAGGAGCCAAGGCTTAAAGGTCATTTTGTCAAAAATTCTCCTGTAAGCAGGAGAATGTCATGATCTTTAAAAAAAATTGTGCTGAATACATTCTTCTTTTACTTAGGATAATCAACATAGATTCCAATTAGGAATGAATATTTAAATTTAAATTTAATTTAAATTAATTGTGTGCAGGCAGGTGTTTACTTTTTGAAAGGGGGAAATGACATCCTTTTTATGGAGGAAAACTTTTAGGTAAATTGTGTAGGTTGCACTCATGAAACTGAATAGTTCCAACAGGAAGAAAATCCAGATCTGGCTATTGCTCTCCAAATCTGTTCTTTCAGCACCTGAAATATAGTCGCTGTTGCACTTAGAAAGAAAAAAAAAACCTAGACAAATCTCTTTTACATGAACTAAGTCCAGTTTATTTTTAACCGTCTTCAAGTAAACTTCAGTAAATCCTCCCCTTCACCAGCACAGAACTTAGAACATAGTGGTTTTTTCATAACTTTAAGTTGAATTATTCCTACTGTGCTATAATACCTAGATAGCTAACATGTGGATAAATTTGTTTCTGAATTCTATTGTTGGTGAATGATATAGTATTATTTTAAGGCCAAATAGTTTCTTCCACTGTTGTTTTAACTTATTGAGTCCCTTCAGTACTTGTGCTATCACTCACTCACTGTTTATTTGAGGAGACCTAACCCTTTGTTCTGTTAGCTTTTGTGAACCACCAGCTACTCAGAAGTATATTCCATTGTTAAAACTCTTTTTAAAAACTCTTGACTGAATCTTTCAGAAGACTTTTGGAGTTTTCAGGGAAAGGAAAAGAGACTATGGCAGCATCATTGGTTAGTTTTTCCTTGGTCAATTCAAATGACCAAAGTAAAAAAATTTAAAATTACACAGGATATTGTGATTTTAGTTGCCAGTGTCAAAGTATGTTAAATTTTAAATTACATGTTATACTTGCTCATTACAAAAAAAAGAACTCAAGCCGTATAACATTGTATAAAGTTAAATCTAAAATACTAGCCCACTGCCCTTAAGTAGGTTTACATATTTACAGATATTATTTTTTCATAGTTAGTGTGTCACATAAATCCAGGAATTGTATCATAATAAATAGCCTATTTTATTTGTTGATTAAACTATTTGACTTTTTTTCTATTTTATGTCTTTATTATTAGAAACCAAATAACAGTCTGTTATTACTGTATTACTATTATTGTTATATTATTTCTGAAATTGCCTTCACATAAGTCACAAAAAATACAGCTTTTTCAGTTTTGAAACTTACTGATAAGTTGACTTTTAGGGCATCTATGACTAATATATATCACTTTTTTGTTACCTTCATGTAGAGGCTTCATTGACATTAAGTTAAACATACAACAGGTGGTTCAAAATTTGAGAAGATAATTTGCACAGCATATGGATATGCTATAAAAAATTATGTCTTTTTTTTTTCTAAGAAGCCTGGAAAGATCCTCAATATAAATCAAAGAGTTTATGACACTACTGGGGATATAGTCCAGGTGAAATAAGATTATTGAGTAGTAGGAAAGCTATAATAAAAACTGTCAGTACTGTCACCCAGTTCCCTCTAAGGTCTGTAAAGGATCAAAAGTATATTGAGCATCATCTAACAGCTGCCTAGAATGTGAGGGGAACCACAATTGTGATGAGCAACAGTATGCTGGGTTGGAAAAAATACACATAACTTGTAGTTAAGTTGAAAATGGTAGGTAGGATTATAAAATGTATTGTGAGGCTTGATTTTTTGAAAATGGCTACCTGCTAACTAAACATGTAACTGATTTTATTATGGGTATATGTATTCACATGTATATAAACTTATTCAAATTAAAATGGCATATAAGTACAGGTATTTTATTAATTATAAATAGTTACCTAGGGAAAGACCATATTTGTACATAGATAGTATATAGGAAAGTGCTACCCTTCCATGGAGGGTAAGAAGTTCTTTATTGCTACCTTACCATGTGGCAGCAATTGAGAAGAGGAAGGGAGTGCTTTTGGCCTTGGGCTCAGAAGAAGGAAATGTGCAGCTGTCTTTTGTCATCCTGAATCCGCTTTCATCAGACACCAGCTGCCTCTACCATGCTGCCTAAGTCCATTCCCAGTGAGGTCAAAGTCATATACCGGAGGTACAGTGGTGGGGAAGTCAGTGCCAGGTCTGCCCTTGCCCCGAAGATCTGCTCCATGGTCTGTCTCCAAAAAAGGTTAGTGATGATATTGCCAAGGCAACTGGTGATTTGGAGGATCTGAGGATTACAGTGAAACTGAACACTTAGAACAGAAAGGACCAGATTGAGGTGGTACCTTCTGCCTCTGCCCTGAATTTCAAAGCCATCAAGGAACCGCCAAGAGACAGAAAGAAGCAGAAAAATATTAAGCACAGTGGAAATATCACTTTTGATGATATTGTCAACATTGCCCCACAGATGCAGCACCAGTCTTTAGCCAGAATACTCTCCGGAACCATTAAAGAGATCCTGTGGGCTGCAAGGTTGATGGCAGCCACCCTCACGACATCATAGATGATGTCATTAGTGGTTCTGTGGAATGCCCAGCTACGTAAGAACCACAATGGAAAATATTTCAGTAAAGGATCATTTGACAGCCAAAAAAAAAAAAAAAAAAAAGGAAGGGAGAAATATGCCTAACATAGGCATGAAAATATGGAGGTACTAGGAGATGATCTGTGGAGCAGGAATAAAGAAAAGCCTCTTTTATCACATATATTCTCATATTTACAATTTGCATTCCTCAGATAAATGCTTGGCTATACATCCATAATAAAGATAAGTTACACTTTTAGTAAGGATATAGGTATTTTCAAAAGCACAAACTTCACAGTATATTGTGTAGTCCAACCTGTCATCTTAGAATTTAACTAATTTTTAAGAGGAGATTATTTTTTACCTCATACTATTAGCATGGAGCAACAAACCGAAGCCCTAAGAAGAAAGGATTCAGTATAAATAGCCTTGGATCACTGATGAGATTGTCATGTGTTTTAGGGATTTGATTCCTGAAGAAGTGCAGTGAATAACGAGTTTTCCCTAAACATGTATGAGCAACTCCATATGGGCCAACTGCTAGCATAGATACTGAGAACCAAAGATGAATTATAGTCTCTGCCCTGGATGAATCTGTAGTCTTTTTGTTTTATTTTGTCTTGTTTTTGGATTGCATTAGGTAGAAGTTTCTTTTCCCCTCATTCCTTTCATTCATTCTCTCATTCCACATTATTGGTACTTAAAATGTATATGATCCATGGTAGCTGCTGTGTGTCTTACAGAGAGCAACAAATATGCAGCCAGAACTTGCTTTTGATAGTAAGCTCTGGTATACTCATATCTACACATGGTAAAATCCCACTTATGCTCCTACTCTAGCATAAGTATCTCTGTCAAAGAAGGCTTCTCTGATTCTTCTGAGATAGAAATAATTTCTCTTCCTTTTGAAAACTCATAATGAGAAAATGAAGACTTTAAGCATATATTTATGTTTGTCAGATATCCACTCTTTTTACTGTCTATAAATAGCAGTAAAACATTGTGCTGTGACTCTTAAGCAACTCCTTCCACGTTAGAGAAAGTACCATATAACTTTCAGAGCATTTTAATGATTATAAGAAAGCCTGTTAAGTAACTAAAGAAGTACATATTATTAATGTGAATATATAATTTAAAAATTTATAATAAATTTCTGAAGTACAAATTATTCTCTGCGTTTGCATGTGAGAAAGCTGATGCCCAGAGAATTTAAGTCATTTGCCTAAAGTCTTAAAACCAATAAAGTGAAGTCAGTAATTAAATATGGGCACTCAAGCACCAGAGCCTTCTCTCTTCACCTGTGTGCTATGCTTTCTCAGTGAGTACATTTAAAGGCTTTGGAGAAGCAAGCACATTTGAGCACTTAGTTAACATTACAGTTTACATAAGTGTGTGTGTGTGTGTGTGTGTGTGTGTGTGTGTGTATACACATATACATATTCAGTCTTATTTTTGCTGGCTGTTTTTAGAATAGCCACATTTTGCAAGGAACTCTAACCTAGGTACATGGCTTATCACTATGTCATTACTGCAAGACAGAGAAAGCTCTTTACCTTCTTCTTGAATCTAGCATCTTCCTTAGTCTCCTTAAGTATTCTCAATCCCCACCATCTTTAAGATGGATAAAGAATGGTTTCCTAAGAGAGTTGCCAAGAAGACCACCCCTTCAGGACATAAAGCAGAGCTTTTATCAATGATATTCTCTGTTTTTCTTAATTATTAAAGTCTGCCTCTGTAGACTGCAAGTGACTGGGATCAAATTATATTAGAGATTTTAATATCTAGATGTCTCCTAGGCAGAAAAACATTAAATAAATATTTTTATCTTTGTTTTATATTCGTCGACTTTAACTGTTTCTATATTATTGATACATAAAAAACATGAATGTGTAATATTAATTAATAGTTGCAGTAACTTATATTTTATTCCATTTCAACAATTTCAACAATAGTTGCTAGGTATGATGCTCTACTCTTTAAATAAATTGGTAACAGAGAGAAATTGGAAATGAGGGTGCTCTTCCCGTGCTACTACAACCTTTAGTGATCCCATTCTCCCCCGTAAGTCTTAGCGTAATTATCATCAGTACCATACATTTGGCAAATACATTTTGTTTTCTTTACACATTATGATACTGTTGTTTGGTAATGTTATTTAAATCTTGTCTTATTGTTTAGTATTTCTATTTCTAATATTTTAAAGCCCCAGTAGATTCTGAAAGCCTTGAGGATTGACTCCCCTTCCTTTAGTTAGACTTGTTTCTCTTTTCATACCCACTTGGTTTTATCTTCTGTATGTAGCAGTGGTGTGTTTATTTTCTTTCAGCGACTCTTCCTACAGTTATTCAGGTACAATGATTCCACCCCATCCTTTTTTTCCACCTGTGTGCGACACAAAAACTGATTTTCAATTTCCATCTTCTCTTGTAAGAAAGAGAAAAATCTAAGTTTAAACTGCTCTTAAGAGCAGCATCCTCAAAGACTTATGATGATACTCTCTTTGTGTAGTAAAATAGGAAAATGTGTTTAAAAATTTTTCAGAAGGTTGTATGCACTAAGTTTTTATGGAACTGTTTTATTTACTTGTAGGATAAGATATACATGAATTTGTGGCTTCTTCTGCTCTTGAGGTTTTTTAGCATACTTAATTAAAAAAATAAAATATGTTTAAAAAGTGTTTTTCTAATAGAAGTGGCTATAACAAAGTTATTAAAATGTAATAAAATTAGCTTCCTAAATTTAGGAATTAGTGCCTCAATGACTACTAAGGTTATATAAGCCTTTGAAACCATGTGAGATTGTAAAACCCTAATGTTTTCATCTTGACTTGAGAAGCTTCTTGAAACCTTTTACTTTTTTTTCCCTTAAACTAAAATTGGACTCCAAGAGAGAGGATACTGTAGCCTTTTTCTAGCTGTGACATCTTAACTGCTTTTTTCTGTCTTCAAATTACTCTGGCAAGGAGGCAGTGATGTTGCAAAGAGATAAGGTCAGTAGAACATCATCTTTTAAAATTCTAACCTGTCTTCATACGTGAATGGGATAGTCCTGAGTGTAAGATGGTAAATGCATTTTAGTAGTTTCCTCGACTGCCTTGGCCACTGGTCTCCTTATGCTTCTGGGAGATTTCTGGAGCCTCAATACTCTCATCTATGAAGTGGAAATAAAAGCCATCTTATTAATTTTTAAGAATCAGTCATATATGAAGATCAAAAATGAGTATCAAAATTTAACTGAAGGCCTTCCTTTTAATTAAAAATATACAAAAAGTGTAAAAGACATTTTTTAGCCACTCATATCTGAGAAAACCAGTAATTCTCTGATATAGACTACAGAAAGATTGTAGAAGAGTTTTTAACTATGTTTTATCACTAGACTCATGATCATGATAATCCAACAAGATATTTTGAGTATTGGTCCTATGAATTGTGTTCTGTTCTAAATATTGCTTGTTTTGAACTGTCTTAAAACACCTATAAATGAATGGTAATTTCTAGAGGATAAATAGCTCTAGTTAAAAATTATGTTTTCATATTACCTACAAATTATGTAATTATTAAAAGTCTAAAACATGAATATCACTGGTTCAGCATCACCAAGACACACTGGTGCACAACTTAAAAAGTTCAGTTACCTTTAACAATGTTGCTATACCTTCCCAGCCAGCTGACTGTAGAAGCTGGGCCAAGATATATATTACGAATATTCAAAGTTAGTTCCAAATATCCCTGAGCTAGTAAGAATTTGTTGTGTAATTAGAGAAGCAGAGTCAGGAAACATATAGGAGAGGCTATTAATTTTTTTTTAATATATGAAATTTATTGTCAAATTGGTTTCCATACAACACCCAGTGCTCATCCCAAAAGGTGCCCTCCTCAATACCCATCACCCACCCTCTCCTCCCTCCACCCCCCAACAACCCTCAGTTTGTTCTCAGTTTTTAACAGTCTCTTATGCTTTGGCTCTCTCCCACTCTAACCTCTTTTTTTTTTTTCCGTCCCCTCCCCAATGGGTTTCTGTTAAGTTTCTCAGGATCCACATAAGAGTGAAACCATATGGTATCTGTCTTTCTCTGTATGGCTTATTTCACTTAGCATCACACTCTCCAGTTCCATCCACGTTGCTACAAAGGGCCATATTTCATTCTTTCTCATTGCCACGTAGTATTCCATTGTGTATATAAACCACAATTTCTTTATCCATTCATCAGTTGATGGACATTTAGGCTCTTTCCATATTTTGGCTATTGTTGAGAGTGCTGCTATGAACACTGGGGTACAAGTGGCCCTATGCATCAGTACTTCTGTATCCCTTGGATAAATTCCTAGCAGTGCTATTGCTGGATCATAGGGTAGGTCTATTTTTAATTTTCTGAGGAACCTCCACACTGCTTTCCAGAGCGGCTGCACCAATTTGCATTCCCACCAACAGTGCAAGAGGGTTCCCGTTTCTCCACATCCTCTCCAGCATCGATAGTCTCCTGATTTGTTCATTTTGGCCACTCTGACTGGCGTGAGGTAATATCTGAGTGTGGTTTTGATTTGTATTTCCCTGATAAGGAGCGACGTTGAACATCTTTTCATGTGCCTGTTGGCCATCCAGATGTCTTCTTTAGAGAAGTGTCTATTCATGTTTTCTGCCCATTTCTTCACTGGGTTATTAGTTGTTCGGGTGTGGAGTTTGGTGAGCTCTTTATAGATTTTGGATACTAGCCCTTTGTCCGATATGTCATTTGCATATATCTTTTCCCATTCCGTTGGTTGCCTTTTAGTTTTGTTGGTTGTTTCCTTTGCTGTGCAGAAGCTTTTTATCTTCATAAGGTCCCAGTAATTCACTTTTGCTTTTAATTCCCTTGCCTTTGGGGATGTGTCGAGTAAGAGATTGCTACGGCTGAGGTCAGAGAGGTCTTTTCCTGCTTTCTCCTCTAAGGTTTTGATGGTTTCCTGTCTCACATTTAGGTCCTTTATCCATTTTGAGTTTATTTTTGTGAATGGTGTGAGAAAGTGGTCTAGTTTCAACCTTCTGCATGTTGCTGTCCAGTTCTCCCAGCACCATTTGTTAAAGAGACTGTCTTTTTTCCATTGGATGTTCTTTCCTGCTTTGTCAAAGATGAGTTGGCCATACTTTTGTGGGTCTAGTTCTGGGGTTTCTATTCTATTCCATTGGTCTATGTGTCTGTTTTTGTGCCAATACCATGCTGTCTTGATGATGACAGCTTTGTAGTAGAGGCTAAAGTCTGGGATTGTGATGCCTCCTGCTTTGGTCTTCTTCTTCAAAATTACTTTGGCTATTCAGGGCCTTTTGTGGTTCCATATGAATTTTAGGATTGCTTGTTCTAGTTTTGAGAAGAATGCTGGTGCAATTTTTATTGGGATTGCATTGAATGTGTAGATAGCTTTGGGTAGTATTGACATTTTGACAATATTTATTCTTCTAATCCATGAGCAGGGAATGTCTTTCCATTTCTTTAAATCTTCTTCATTTACCTTCATAAGCTTTCTGTAGTTTTCAGCATACAGATCTTTTACATCTTTGGTTAGATTTATTCCTAGGTATTTTATGCTTCTTGGTGCAATTGTGAATGGGATCAGTTTCTTTATTTGTCTGTCTGTTGCTTCATTGTTAGTGTATAAGAATGCAACTGATTTCTGTACATTGATTTTGTATCCTGCAACTTTGCTGAATTCATGTATCAGTTCTAGCAGACTTTTGGTGGATTCCATCGGATTTTCCATGTATAATATCATGTCATCTGCAAAAAGCGAAAGCTTGACTTCATCTTTGCCAATTTTGATGCCTTTGATTTCCTTTTGTTGTCTGATTGCTGATGCTAGAATTTCCAGCACTATGTTAAACAACAGCAGTGAGAGTGGGCATCCCTGTCGTGTTCCTGATCTCAGGGAAAAAGCTCTCAGTTTTTCCCCGTTGAGGATGATGTTAGCTGTGGGCTTTTCATAAATGGCTTTTATGATCTTTAAGTATGTTCCTTCTATCCCGACTTTCTCAAGGGTTTTTGTTAAGAAAGGGTCCTGGATTTTGTCAAAGGCCTTTTCTGCATCGATTGACAGGATCATATGGTTCTTCTCTTTTTTTTTGTTAATGTGATGTATCACGTTGATTGATTTCCGAATGTTGAACCAGCCCTGCATCCCAGGAATGAATCCCACTTGATCATGGTGAATAATTCTTTTTATATGCCATTGAATTCGATTTGCTAGTATCTTATTGAGAATTTTTGCATCCATATTCATCAGGGATATTGGCCTGTAGTTCTCTTTTTTTACTGGGTCTCTGTCTGGTTTAGGAATCAAAGTAATACTGGCTTCATAGAAGGAGTCTGGAAGTTTTCCTTCCCTTTCTATTTCTTGGAATAGCTTGAGAAGGATAGGTATTATCTCTGCTTTAGACGTCTGGTAGAACTTCCCTGGGAAGCGTTCTGGTCCTGGACTCTTATTTGTTGGGAGATTTTTGATAACCGATTCAATTTCTTCGCTGGTTATGGGTCTGTTAAGCTTTCTATTTCCTCCTGATTGAGTTTTGGAAGAGTGTGGGTGTTTAGGAATTTGTCCATTTCTTCCAGATTGTCCAGTTTGTTGGCATATAATTTTTCATAGTATTCCCTGATAATTCTTTGTATCTCTGAGGGATTGGTTGTAATAATTCCATTTTCATTCATGATTTTATCTATTTGGGTCATCTCCCTTTTCTTTCTTTTTTTTTTCAACGTTTATTTATTTTTGGGACAGAGAGAGACAGAGCATGAATGGGCGAGGGGCAGAGAGAGAGGGAGACACAAAACGGAAACAGGCTCCAGGCTCTGAGCCATCAGCCCAGAGCCCAACACAGGGCTCGAACTCACGGACCGCGAGATTGTGACCTGGCTGAAGTCGGACGCTTAACCGACTGCGCCACCCAGGCGCCCCTCCCTTTTCTTTTTGAGAAGCCTGGCTAGAGGTTTTTCGATTTTGTTTATTTTTTCAAAAAACCAGCTCTTGGTTTCATTGATCTGCTCTACAGTTTTTTTAGATTCTATATTGTTTATTTCTGCTCTGATCTTTATTATTTCTCTTCTTCTGCTGGGTTTAGGCTGCCTTTGCTGTTCTGCTTCTAGTTCCTTTAGGTGTGCTGTTAGATTTTGTATTTGGGATTTTTCTTGTTTCTTGAGATAGGCCTGGATTGCAATGTATTTTCCTCTCAGGACTGCCTTCGCTGTGTCCCAAAGCGTTTGGATTGTTGTATTTTCATTTTCGTTTGTTTATATATTTTTAAATTTTTTCTCTAGTTGCCTGGTTGACCCACTCATTCGTTAGTAGGGTGTTCTTTAACCTCCATGCTTTTGGAGGTTTTCCAGACTTTTTCCTGTGGTTGATTTCTAGCTTCATAGCATTGTGGTCTAAAAGTATGCATGGGGGGCGCCTGGGTGGTGCAGTCGGTTAAGCGTCCGATATCAGCCAGGTCATGATCTCGCGGTCCGTGAGTTTGAGCCCCGCGTCACACTCTAGGCTGATGGCTCGGAGCCTGGAGCCTGTTTCCGATTCTGTGTCTCCCTCTCTCTCTGCCCCTCCCCCATTCATGCTCTGTCTCTCTCTGTCCCAAAAATAAATAAAAACAGTGAAGAAAAAAAAATTAAAAAAAAAAAAAAAAAAAAGAAAGTATGCATGGTATAATTTCAATTCTTGTAAACTTAGGAAGGGCTGTTTTGTGACCCAGTATATGATCTATCTTGGAGAATGTTCCATGTGCACTTGAGAAGAAAGTATATTCTGTTGCTTTGGGATGCAGAGTTCTAAATATATCTGTCACGTCCATCTGATCCAATGTCTCATTCAGGGCCCTTGTTTCTTTATTGACCGTGTGTCTAGATGATCTATCCATTTCTGTAAGTGGAGTGTTAAAGTCCCCTGCAATTACCACATTCTTATCAATAAGGTTGCTTATGTTTATGAGTAATTGTTTTATATATTTGGGGGCTCCGGTATTCGACGCATAGACATTTATAATTGTTAGCTCTTCCTGATGGATAGACCCTGTAACTATTATATAATGTCCTTCTTTATCTCTTGTTACAGCCTTGAATTTAAAGTCTAGTTTGTCTGATATAAGTATGGCTACTCCAGCTCTCTTTTGGCTTCCAGTAGCATGATAAATAGTTCTTCATCCCCTCACTCTCAATCTAAAGGTGTCCTCAGGTCTAAAATGAGTCTCTTGGGGCGCCTGGGTGGCGCAGTTGGTTAAGCATCCGACTTCAGCCAGGTCACGATCTCATGGTCCGTGAGTTCGAGCCCCGCGTCGGGCTCTGGGCTGATGGCTCAGAGCCTGGAGCCTGTTTCCGATTCTGTGTCTCCCTCTCTCTCTGCCCCTCCCCCGTTCATGCTCTGTCTCTCTCTGTCCCAAAAATAAATAAACGTTGAAAAAAAATTTTTTTAAAAATAAAATGAGTCTCTTGTAGACAGCAAATAGATGGGTCTTGTTTTTTTATCCATTCTGATACCCTATGTCTTTTGGTTGGCGCATTTAATCCATTTACATTTAGTGTTATTATAGAAAGATAAGGGTTTAGAGTCATTGTGATGTCTGTATGTTTTATGCTTGTAGTGATGTCTCTGGGACTTTGTCTCACAACGTCCCCCTTAGGATCTCTTGTAGGGCTGGTTTAGTGGTGACAAATTCCTTCAGTTTTTGTTTGTTTGGGAAGACCTTTATCTCTCCTTCTATTCTAAATGACAGACTTGCTGGATAAAGGATTCTCGGTTGCATATTTTTTCTGTTTAGCACTCTGAAAATCTCGTGCCAATCCTTTCTGGCCTGCCAAGTTTCAAAAGAGAGATCAGTCACGAGTCTTATAGGTCTCCCTTTATATGTGAGGGCACATTTACCCCTTGCTGCTTTCAGAATTTTCTCTTTATCCTTGTATTTTGCCAGTTTCACTATGATATGTCGTGCAGAAGATCGATTCAAGTTACGTCTGAAGGGAGTTCTCTGTGCCTCTTGGATTTCAGTGCCTTTTTCCTTCCCCAGTTCAGGGAAGTTCTCAGCTATTATTTCTTCAAGTACCCCTTCAGCACCTTTCCCTCTCTCTTCCTCCTCTGGGATACCAATTATGCGTATATAATTTTTTTTAGTGTATCACTTAGTTCTCTAATTTTCCCCTCATACTTCTGGATTTTTATATCTCTCTTTTGCTCAGCTTCCTCTTTTTCCATAACTTTATCTTCTAGTTCACCTATTCTCTCCTCTGCCTCTTCAATCCAAGCCGTGGTGGTTTCCATTTTGTTTTGCATTTCATTTAAAGCGTTTTTCAGCTCCTCGTGACTGTTCCTTAGTCCCTTGATCTCTGTAGCAAGAGATTCTCTGCTGTCCTCTATACTGTTTTCAAGCCCAGCAATTAATTTTATGACTATTATTCTAAATTCACTTTCTGTTATATTATTTAAATCCTTTTTGATCAGCTCATTACTGTTGTTATTTCCTGGAGATTCTTCTGAGGGGAATTCTTCCGTTTGGTCATTTTGGATAGTCTCTGGAGTGGTGAGGACCTGCAGGGCACTTCCCCTGTGCTGTGGTGTATAACTGGAGTTGGTGGGCGGGCCGCAGTCCGACCTGATGTCTGCCCCCAGCCCACCGCTGGGGCCACAATCAGACTGGTGTGTGCCTTCTCTTCCCCTCACCTAGGGGCGAGATTCACTGTGGGGTGGCGTGGCCCGTCTGGGCTACTTGCACACTGCCAGGCTTGTGGTGCTGGGGATCTGGCGTATTAGCTGGGGTGGGTAGGCAAGGTGCACAGGGGCAGGAGGGGCAGGCTTAGCTCGCTTCTCTTTAGGTGATCCACTTCAGGAGGGGCCCCTCTTTCGTGGGCCTCTGGTCTGCGCTTGGCTCCGGAGACTCCGTTCTGCTAATCCTCTGGCGGTTTTCTGGGTTATTTAGGCAGGTGTAGGTGGAATCTAAGTGATCAGCAGGATGCGCGCTGAGCCCAGCGTCCTCCTACGCCGCCATCTTCCTCAATCCTCACGAGAGGCTATTAATTGAATATTGAGAGATGTAAAGAGAATATTTGGAATCTGAGAATTGCTCTTGAATGTTTCTTATATCAGAACATTGAATTGGTCTCATTATGTTTTAAAGATATCAACCATCTTTCTTGGGTCTTTTAATTGTGATGGGATCTGCTACAAGGATTGCAAGCTGTGGAACTCAGATATATATTAAACACTTCCAACCCCCCCCCCCCCCGGGGGTTGATTTACATTCCTTTATTTACATTCCTTCCATTCAATTATGTGCCATTTCAGTAGAAATATTGCCAAATTGGGATAGGATATTAGACTACATATTTGCCTATACTGGTGATTATAGGGTATGGAGGTTAGGTCCTATACCTATCCACTACATTTCAGTTAGTTAGACCTTCCAAATCAAGGTAGATCTTCCAAAGATCTGAGGTAACACAACATCAATGTTAGGAAAATATCTTAAAATTTTTCTAGGTAAATATTAACTTGCTCAGTTTGATTACATATAGACTAGTGTAGATTATACATAGCCTGATCAAACAGTGCTAACTTGATTGAACCCAGTCTAGCAAAAAAAAACAAAGACAATGCAATATGAGTGGGGAAAGGGCAGAGAAGCAGAAAGAGAATCCTAAGCAAGCCTACACCCAGCACCAAGTCTGATTTGAGGCTACATCTCACAACTGTGAGATCATGACCTGAAATGAAATCAGGAGTTGGACACTTAACTGACTCAGCCACCCATGTGCCTCTGATTTATTTTTTTTTTAATTGAGGAAGAAACTGTTATTTAAACTCATGGATTAGAAAATTCTTTAATAAGCATAGGTCACAATTCCAGCTGCTATGGATGCTTAACAATAAAATAAGCAGGCATCTGTTCTCAGATGTGTAAAGAATGAAATGTTCATTTCTTTACTTAGTATAATTTTTTTTTGGTGTTATTCTATAGAGTAAAACTGTCCAAGCTCACTAATATTTGGGGAGAGGAATCATGGCTCCCTTTCCCTGGAGAAAGATCTTTATATCTTTAATAGTTTTTGTCCCTTAAGTAGCAGTACTAAAGTTTTCATACATTTTTTATGGTCATGTTGAATCATGAAGGATTAACATTATTAAGGATTCTATATTTTGCTTTTAATGAAATCCATTGTTATGCCCTCTATTAAATGTGGAAATGAAAAAAGTTTATCACTAGTAAAAAATCTAAGATGTTTCATTGCTTTAAAAAATCTAAAATACTCCTTTTGGTATAAATATAATTATTTGGGGATTAAAAATATTACATGATTGTTTATCTGAATTAACTTTTGGCTCTTATAGTGCATTTAAAAATAAATTGCATTATAACAGAGTAACTTTGAAACATAAAAGGGGAATTAAATGAATGAAGATAAAAACAAGTGTAATTTAAATGTTACTTCTTAGGAAAAATTTATGTAGAATGGTGGTTTACAATAATTGTTGACATATTCCCCTAAGTACTGTGTCTGTGATTTTTCATGGTATCAATCATTTAAAGCAATTTAGGTAATAACATTCTGACATGCATTTCTGCTATTTTATTTACACCATTTGCCTACATCATTGTAATGCAGTACCTTTCTGATTTGGTACAGTAAATGCACTCTGTAATATCTATTATGGCATGGTCAAAGGATAATTTATTGTCAAATAGAAAAATAGGTCAACACTAATGTCACTTGATGATCAACCCTCCCCCCCCAAGTTTAATAAAACATCTCACCAGTATGCATTCCAGTGCAGTGGTTGATATTTTATTAGGACTACCTGGCTATAGCAGTAGTGTAATTACTGAGCTGTCAGAGTGATAAGTGGGATTAATGGCAGCCCGATGCACTTTAGTCTGCAGAGCGCTTAGAGAATTGCAAGATGGTATTATTATCAGAGTCTGCCCATTCTGGCATATTCATGGCACCAAAGAAAAAAAGAATGCTACAATTCAGGTTTGCATTGCCCTGCCTCATTAACATCTGACATTTCCAACAGCTGTTATTTGTGAACTAGCTCAATAATAAAAAGGGAATTATTTGGTAAAGAGGCTTAATAACCACAACTAAAAATCCTTACATTGTCAGTGCTGTTAAGTGAATCTGTTTATGTTGAATTTAAGATTTCTCTAGAAGAACAGGACAATACATTGTGCATTAATTTGGCTCATTCATACCTGCTGACATTATAACTTTATATTTTAATTGCCTTATTATTCAGGCTGGGTATTAGAAAAAAGAAAGGTAGGAAACTTGTGAGTTCATTAGGGATAAGCAGAATCTATATGACATAAATGATATGTATACACATGTACACAGACATATATATATACACACATATACACATATGAAACAAATAAGTACATTTGTTGCTTTATTCCTGTGAATTGCCAGATATTTTTAAAACTGTTGAAATGACTTTTTTTATAAATTAGAAGATACTTAAGATGGCATATTATTTGCCAAATTTCTAGCTATTTTATTTTACTACATAATAGGAGATCCTTTCAAACCACTAATAATGCTCAACAATTTATCCATGTGAAGATAACACATAAAGTATCACCTCATTTCAACATCATAGACCAAATAGATCATGTATTATGCTCTGTTTGCATTGTTTTGCAATGTATGCTGCTGATTACACTTTCAAGAAGTTCTTTTTGAACTCAGTGACAGTGTTTTAGGGAAAAAATCATAAGTATGAGAAGATAGGAATTCAACTAAATGATAAATGTGAATCTAACAATGGCATTTAGAGAAATGATAGGGGAGAGGTTTAATGACTACATTTCAGAGAAGACAATTGATTATGAAAAGCCTTCGGTACTCATTGTGTAAAATTTAATTTAGAGAGAAGGCTAAGGGCACAAACCAGAGAAAAGAGATCAGATTTAAAAACAAGATATTAATTAGGTGCTGAGAAATTGGTTCAGACAATGAAGAGAACTTTCCTACTCACAAAAGAATGACAAGGAGACCAGTATTGTTTTCTCAAAGGAAATGAACCAAGGTCTTTACACATGGAAGTAGATAGAAAATGAGCTAGCTAGTCACCTTTGTCACCAAGCAGTGTAGGATTCATTCTCAATGAAATTCTTGGAGAATTCTGAACTTCTTACAAGAGTGACAGTGGTGTATCTTAAGTTTCAGATCTCCAGCCTGATTCTTCTCTACTCCTGATCTCACTGTGTGACAGGCCAGACTGCATTAGTTTATGTACCTTGTACTTTTCTCCAGACCTGGGTACATATTGACTTATTCTCTTGAGTGACCTTACACTCCAAATCCCACCCTTTTCCTCTTCCCTAATGCCCATTCATTCTTCAGTCTTCCTTTTGAGTGTTACTCCTCCCAATCAGCTTTCCCTGACTCTCCGCCTCCAGTACTACAGTTCCTCTGATATCCTCCCTGAGCATGCTATTTTCACCCAAATTCACATTGACAACTACAGTTGCCTTTTATATGTGTGAACTTCCTCCAAATCGCAAGGTGCATGAGAGTAGGACCATGGTGGTCATCAATTTTATATCCTCATATTCAAGGTTCTGACATGTAACAGGGACTGATTAGATTTTTATTAAGTCAATGAATAAATGAATGAATAACACACATTAATGTGCAAATTAAGGACCATTCTAGCCCGTGGTTTCAGTCCTGAAGTAGTAATTAAACAATCATGATTCTTGCTGTGTGGATCGAACCATGTATAGCAGAATCACCTCAAAGGCTTTTTAGTTTTTTTTTCAAAATAGTTTCCCAAGCCAATAACTCAGACTCAGGAGGGGCTCCTCTGTGGAAACTGTGACATTTACCAAGCTGGTCCTTAGGTACACTAAAGTTTGAACATGTCTCTGTTCGGTTCTCCAGGAAGCAGATTCTGAGATGGGATTAGTATGCAGGAAATTTATTAGAAGGTCAACATTTGTGCAACAGTGAAGGAATCGGGATTGGACAGACAGCCATAATAAAGGCTGCAATGGATTTCTGCAGACTTGTTCCCCAAGTCTGGGCAAGGGGACTGGGCTCTAACCTCTTCATTGACCTGTAATTGGAAGCAGGCTGCTACTAGAAAGGGGACACGACCTTGGTTGAGCCTGTTCTCTTTGACTAAGGGCACAGCAGCAGGGGAATAAATGCTTCATTCTGGAAGGGGGTGGATCTGGGCTATGCATTGAAGCATGTACTACAAAGGCCAGTTGCCGTGTGAATAGTTTGGAGGTTAAAGAACATCAGAAAATTGGAGGAGAGAGAGATGATGGGAGGGAAAGAAGGAGGGATAGAAGAAATGTGGGAGACAAAGTGGGAGGGACGAAGGGCGGAAGAAAGGACGTTACAAGCAGTAAAATGACAGGAACTTTGCTTTTGTGTGTGTATAATAATTGCGGGCTTTAAGGCATACAAAACTTTTATCATTAAAGACTGCATTCTCTGAGCATTGTCAGTTTAGTGAGAGGTCCAAAAAGACTGATTTAGTAAATGAGTGAATGATGTATCTTAAATAAATATGGTCCTTTTAATCTCTAGGAGGAACATGGAGAGAAGGGGCAGTTAACCTGAGTGGTGCTATTTTATACATCTCAGAGGTGTACAAAAAATGAAACCCAGATACTCTATGTTTACTGCTTAAAAAAAGATTTTGTACCTAAAAATAGCACAATTTTATTTGTTCTTACTAGACACTAACTCTGAATGGGTGTAGGGTAGAGAATATATATATAATATTATCTCACTTACCTTATAGTTTCTTTATCTGGTTATTTTATTTCTTAGGTGCCTGAAATGTGCTGATGCCCCCTGTCAGAAGAGCTGTCCAACTAATCTAGATATCAAATCATTCATCACAAGTATTGCAAACAAGGTAAATTCATATTTAGCTCTGCAAATAAAATTAACAGCATTTGATCTTGATGTCTATCTACTATGACCTGTCTTGGTAAATTGGGTTAAAGTATTAGAAATGTGATTTCTATAGGCATGTGAAAATGTAGCACATTTTATTAATTAGCCTCTTCCAAGTTTTGATATAATTATTGTAAAAATGCATGTTTATTGTTTATTGATTTAAAAAATTAGTTTGTGTTGAAATTAATGATTTTTTCATCCAAGGCACTCACTGAATAGATTGACTCTAGCTTAAGCTTGGTAAATGCTTATAGATAGGAACTGTCATTGATTATCAAAACACATTTCAAATTTATTAAATATCTGCTTTAAAATATGTTTTGGTATGAAGCCTGGCACACTGAGACACGTCAAGGAATTGGACTTTTCCCTGGGGCTAAAATTCAAATAATTTTATTTAAGATTCGGAATAATTCATACACACTAGATAGACTTATAACCAAAAAACCCCAACACCAAAATATAGAAAACAGGCTTTTGTGAGCATAAGTAGAACAAAAGGAGTTTTAACCTTTTTTTTAAACCAATGTAAGACTAAGCACAGTTTTTCATTCACTTAGTGAATTTTTGATTAATTAAATGATTAATTAATAGTATCTTTTCTTTGTGAAACGAGTATTTGTGAGCTCTTCGCCAAGTGTCTGATGCTTTATCAAATGAGCAGGAGATGAAGGAGGTCTTCCTATAAGGATGTAGAGAATTCTTTGTTTCACAAGGTTTGACATTTATGTTCTAAAATGCTGTAAAAATCCAATAAATGCTCCTTCAACAACCAGGTACCTTTTTTATAAACATCATTTCTCAATGTCAATTATTTTTAAAAAAGTATTTCAAGAGAAAAATGGTACATTTATATAGTTTTAAGATTTCAAAAGAAAGATTAAAACTTAGGTATACAGTATGATATTAATCTACATGGTCATCTTTATTAGGATTTTAAGTGTAGGTTAAGTTTTAGATTGACCACTTATTGTGAACCCAGGAAAAATTGCTTATTTATGGAAGAAAGACAGCATCTGTCCTACAAGGTTGTGGTGTAAACTAAATACTTGTATGTGAAAATCTCAAACATATTATTATTTAGAAAATAATAATTTATTATTATTTAGAATTATTATTTAGAAAATAATAATTTATTATTATTTAAAAATATTTTGTTGATATGGAATTATTAATTATCCTATTCATTCAATATGGCAAATGGTATACAAGGGATTACTATTTTTATAGCTGTTATATTTATTGAGTAGCTGCTATGTACCAAACACAGTGACAGGTATTGAGTCCCTGCTATGGCCCAGCCTTTTAGAAGTTCATAATTTATAAGCAAAAGCAGGTACATAAAAAATTAAAAAAAAACACTCTAACTATAATTGAATGTGGTTAGTGCTGCAACCTATGCAATCTAGAAAGTGTATTCAGCATGCACAAAAGCAGGAATGTATATATGTGGTAAGTTTAGGCAGATGTAATAAATTCATTTTGGCTATAAAAGGGCCTAGATTACATAAAAAAGAGTGATGGGAAAGAGACAAGGCAATTAGATTGGGATTCACTTGTGAAAATATATTAATTCTATGCTCAATATTTGAGACTTAATCCTAGACGTAGAGGAAATTATCAATGCTTTATATTTGTTTTGTAATTAGGAAGAAGAATTCTAGGAAGTGATCTCATTTATTAACTTCATGGTATACCACACATCTATCATCACAAGACCTTTGTCTTATATGTGAAAATAAATAATTTATGTGAAACTTATATGTGAAACCTTCTTTGTTTAATAATGACTTCACAGAAAAGGAGTGAAACAAAGTGTCCAGAGTTTGAAGTCTAATGTGTTTTGGCTAAAATTATTTCCAAGGTACCAGCCTTGACTTTAAGCATGAGACAATATTACAATTATGATCCATGCTGGCTGGATGTTCCCTAGATATTCCAAAATTCATTATTGATATTGTGATTCTCATTAGCATATACTCCATTCATTCAAGGTTTATGCAATTTTATAGGAAAAAAAAAGACAAATGGAATAATGGTATTCTTTGAGAAGTTTGTAACATGTCTAAGTAAGATCAGAAGCCTATTTTAGAAAAACTTTCTGTTTCATTAATTTGTTCTCTTTATTGCCTAATGAAGTGTTATACTTAGCTATTTATTTAAACAGATTTTATATGAAGAGAAAGTATTTGGAGACTTTTAATTGACAATGTGATTTTTCTATAGACATTTAGGGAATTCTATCGTTAAGTAGTGTTTTGTTGAAGAATCACTGTAGTAATCATAAAAGGTCAAATATTCTTGTTCTTTAAAGCCTTCAGCTTTTTAGGTATTTACCAGCTGTGTACAATGTAGGCTGTCCCACACTGCTCTGCCAGTGGACCTCAACTCAGGAGGGGGGTTCTTTCCAGGTTGAGAGGGTAATTGAATCGCCAGACTCAATGAGCCTTGTGCCTCTTTGAGAAAAGGATGTCACTTGTATTGTATTGTGTTAGGTTTCTGTGATTCAGTGGAGTTTAGGCCAATACTTCCATTCTTTATTTTCTTACAAACTGGATTACAGCTCTAGTTTTCAAAGGTACAGTCAATTCCATTGTACCTCCTCAGTCAGTTTTTCTCTGTTTCATTCATGCAGGCTGTTGTTCTCAATTGTATCTCTCAATCGGAAGTACACGTTTCAGAGTCATCAAACTGTGAATACTGGGTTATATTTCTTGATAGCTTCCCTTTGGAAAAACAAAAACAAACAGCACTTTATATCAGAATGCATGAGGCCAATCTATAAATGTAATGAAAAAGAATGACTGTTTTTAAAAATGTTCTTTTGTTTCATAATGTTTTATTTTAAACAATAGAGGTACTTTCTCTTTTCAAAATTTTCAATACAATTGTAAAGCATTGATTTTTCCACCTCTTTGCATATTTTATGGAGTCTGTGTGCCCAGATTTGTGAGGCTTTTATACCTAGATAAAAAAATTTAATAACACATATTACAGAAAAGCTGACTAAATGAATCAATGTAAAATAAAAATCTCTTCTTTATCATAGAACTCTACTGAAAGTAACTAGAAGTCAGAGGAGCAACAAAATTTAACCAGCAGAATTTTTTGATAAATGCTATTGACAACAATATTTTAATTTAAAATACTGATATATGTGCGTGTATGTGTGTGTGTGTATACTCACATATACACACACATGCATGTGCCTGATTCAAGTGTTACAAAACAGAAGTGCAGTCAGTAGATTTACTTCATCCTCCTTTTGAGTTTGCTTTTCAATTGCAGTGGCTAAGTGGTTTAATACCTTTATCAAGTCAAATGTTGATCACTTCCAGAATAATCTTCTAAAAGCATAGCTCTAATTATATTACTCTCTTGTTCAAAAAAAACAGTAGTGTCTTCTAGATCCTAGAAACTAATGTCCAAACACATAACTTATTATGTAAGACCATTAGGCTTTCTCCCACTATTATGACAGAGAAATAAGGAGATGAAAAAATATTAGGAAGTCCATAACTTAATATGCAATAGTGTTTGAAAATATGAATATTTTAGATGTGTAAAATAAAAAGGTAGACATAAGGTTTCCTTCAGTACCCAAGGTTAGTTCTCTCACTTGTTTTGCTAGATGATAACTGTGAGCACCTCTGTTCATTCTAAGAGGACTGTCAGAAACTTACCTGCCTGGTGCCATAAAATGACACTCAAGAGAACACAGCTTTTAAAAACTCTGTTATGCTCTAGAGAGTAAGCAAGCCATTATCCTGCAGAGTTGGATATGCCATTTGGTTGAAATAAATAGTTCTGAATTCATGTGTCCATTTCCTTTACAGTTAAGATGCCAATAGTTGAATAATGTGAAAAATGTATTTTTCTAGGACTGAATATATTCAAATTTTTATGACTCCTTTATGGCATGGGTCTGTATCATTTAGGGTACTCATCTGAGTGGATCTTCCAGCACAAAGTACTATACTTCAAATAAGCTTGTCCCTAAGTCATAAAACAATGTTTTCTGTATATCAATTTTATCCTTTTACAACTCCAAGACATAGTATTGTTAATGCTTTATTAGTCAATGTTTGATTAGCTTTATTCACATTTTTCCTAATTTTCTTCATTTTTTTCTTTTTCTAATCTTTTTATTTTCCATATTGGAATTTCCATTGGAAAGTAGTTTACTTTTGCTTGCACTGATGCTATTGAAAAATTAATAGAAACTTAATTATTTCTCATTTGATATTACATGTCTTTTGTAATATCTGTCTTTGAACCTTAATTATTGCTCATTTGGTGCTTTAAAGATCTTTTTATTTTCATTGTTCAACTAAACAGTGATTTATCTAAGTTGGATTTCTTTTTATTTATCCTGCCTGGTTTGCCCTGGTGTTCTTGAATCTATGCGTTGATGACTTTCCTCATTTGGGGGATTTTCTCTTTGACCATTATTTCCTTATGGAACTCTTATTAGATACATGTTAAACCTTCTTACTCTGTTCTCCATGACGGTTAACTTATCCTCTTTATTTTGCATTTTTAAAAACTCTGCTAGCTTTTAAATCATTTTCTAAGCTTGTCATTTCTTTAAATATATAAAAATACTCATTTTTCATACTCTGTGAGTTCCACTAAAGTTTCTATCAGTCTGATTATACTGTTTGTAGTTCTGCTGGTTCCACTCATCATGCTTTGTTTCTTCATATGTTTATTTATTTTTTTTTACTTTGCTGATTTTCTTTGAAGCTTTATCTGTGGAAATTCTGTGACGATCGCAATGAATACATTTTCTTTACCAGGGATTTATATTTGCTATGTTCTCAGAGGACCTGGAAATGGGATCCAGTGTTCACCTGGTTTAGCAAATGACTTTAAGATGATTCCACTTATTTTTCTGTCTTATTGCCTTGTCATTTTCAGTCCTTGGACATGACAGATCATGAGTACATTCATGGTCACTTTTTAAAAATATTTTACCTATAATTCTAACTTTTTAAATCTAATCTTATAACAAATAACTATTTCTCAATACAGGTGGAAAAGTACAATAATTTAAGACCTAATGGGTAGTCTAGAGCTATTGACACACAGATTTTTATTAACAAATACTTAAATAGTAATTGGGAAGCTATAGGAAGAAAGAAACCTTTGGAAAAATAAGACAAAAAGATTTGCCACATCAGATCTTGAAACTAACTATACATCTTCTAAAATTACCATGCAGTGTTGGTACAGGAATACATTTCTGAGGCAGATGAAAGTCTGTAAAGAGAACCAAGTAAATATGAGAAGATAATGTGTAATGAAGAATGTATTTCAATTCAGTGGAAAATGATGGGTTCTTTGAAAAATAGTTCAGCACAATTTTGAATTTACTTTTAAAACCCTTCATTAATCCATGTAGCATAAACTTTAAATGGACTAACTTTTAAATATTAAAATGTTTTAAAAATAATTTGGAAGTCATAAGTTATGTGAGAACAAATTTTACTATGCACATTTTAAAAGAAAAATTAACCAAACTTGAGACCAAGTGAGTTTTATTTTTTTGTACCATGTATTAACTTCTCTGTTATCAAAAATTTCCTTGGTATTTAAATGAGAATAATAGCCTAACCCAGTATACACATGGACAGAAGGTCGTAAACATTACAAAGAAGTAGTGCAAATGATTAATAGCCATATTAGAGATGTCTTACTTCTATATTAGCCAGAAATATATAAATCAAAGGATGAGACACCACTTTCTCTCATCAGATTATTGAAGTTAAAAAGTTTAATAACCTCTGGGCACCTGAGTGGCTCAGTCACTTGAGTGACTTTTTTTTTCCTATTGTTTATTCATTTTTGAGAGACAGAGACAGAGTGCGAGTAGAGGAGGGGCAGAGAGAGAGGGAGACACAGAATCTGAAGCAGACTCCAGGCTCTGGGCTGTCAGCACAGAGCCTGACACAGGGCTCGAACCCATGAACTGTGAGATCATGACCTGAGCTGAAGTCAGATACTTAACCAACTGAGCTACCCAGGAGCTCCAAGTGACCAACTCTTAATTTCAGCTCAGGTCATGATCCCTGGGTCATGAGATAGAGCCCTGCTTTGGGATCTGTGCTGAGCATGGAGCCTGCTTGGGATTCTCTCTCTCCTTTTGTCTCTCTCCCCTGCTCACATGTATACACTCTATGTCTCGCTCTAAAATTAAAAAAAAAAAAAAGTTTAATAACCTCCTGTGCTATTTAGCTGAAAGGAAACAAGAAACCTCATGCAGTAGAAATATGTTTCTTTTTTTTTTAATTTTTTTTAACGTTTATTTATTTTTGAGACAGAGAGAGACACAGCATGAACGGGGGAGGGGCAGAGAGAGAGGGAGACACAGAATCCAAAGCAGGCTCCAGGCTCTGAGACATCAGCCCAGAGCCCGACACGGGGCTTGAACTCGCTGACCGCGAGATCGTGACCTGAGCTGAAGTCGGACGCTTAACCGACTGAGCCACCCAGGCACCCCAAATTATAAATATATATACCATTGTGCTAACAATGCTGTATTATGTGCTCTTCCTAGAGAAATGAAGGTACCACAAATATAATGGCATATGTACACTCTATTTTATATTGTAGCATCATTTGAAGTAGCAAAAACTTGAGATGATATAGTGCCCATCATTATAAAAATTGCTAACTCTATATTATTTATTAAATATTATATATTATTTACTATATTTTATATTCATATTATGGAATGTTATGAGGCTATTCTTAAAATATGTTATTATATTTATTGACATAGAACGGTATCTCTATTAAGTGAAAAAAAGTAAGTTGCATATTAATATGGATAACATAATATTGTGTTTAGAAATAAAACCCAGTTATAAACAAAACATGGCATAGACAGATATAATTTAAACTAGTTTCCTGAGTTGATTGAGGTTGAAGGAGAGGTGAAGAGAAGTTATTAACTTTTTTTTTTACAAACCTCCATGTTATTTTACAATGAATATGTATATTTTTAAATAAAAATAATAAAGTAGGGGCACCTCGGTGGCTCAGTTAAGTGTCTGACTCTTGATTTTGGCTGAGGCCATGATCTCATGGTTAAGAGGTCAAGCCCTATGTCAAGTGCTGAGCATGGAGCCTGCCTAAGATTCTCTCCCTCTCCCGGTGTTCCTCCTTTACTCCCTCTCTCTCTCCCTCTCTCTTAAAAAAATAATAAAATTCACTAGTAAAATAAAATATAATAAAGCTGAGAGCATACAGAGTAAAATGTGACAAGCCCTATTCTAAGTTTTTATTTTAGTGTAAACAGAAAAAGATCCAAACTTTTTTTCCCTCTAAATAAGTAATAATTCCAAATTTCTTGAATAATATATTCTCCCAATGTCCTAAAATGCCACGTTTATCATATATTTAATTCCATATTTATTTAGGTATGTTTTCAAACCTTCTATTTGTCTTAGCAATCTATCTTTGACAGGACCAAGATATTTTATTTACTATAATGAGTTATACACCTTATCATTAACTAAAGCCATTTTCCTGATATTACATTTATTTTCAGAATATCCTAACTCTTTTCTGCATATAAAACTAATTTTATAAAATAAAAAGGCTCTAAAAATAATTATTGAACATTGTGTTCAGAGTATAATAAAACATTGATGTAAAATTATTAATGCAAATGTATGCCCATTTTGCCTCATTCATTTATCTGTTGATATAACATTAACTGTGTATTCCAGAATTCAGTCTTTAATTTTAATATATAACTTCCCAATATTGCATCCGGCAAATGATAGGACACTGAATTTACTTGTGTTAAAAGACTGGAATATTATTTTCAAAATGTCCCATCTTCTTTCTTGTACTGAAAAAGATAAATGGATATTACATTGTCTATTGAATCATTAATGCTTATGCAAAATCTATCTTGTTTCTGTTTTGTAATATCTGTCTTTGGACCTTTAAAAGGTTACAGTTTTACTTTTAATCACAGCTAATACAGTGTGTAATAGTAACTCCTTTTCTTCATATTTATTTCAAAAGATGAACATTTATTTCTGAAAAACCTTCTGTAACTCAAAGCACTGTTAGTCAAGTCAATCTGTTACAAAATGTAAGTGATATAAAATGTAAAAGTTATGTCACTATAACTAAATGAGAAAAGATTTCCATTATACAACTTAAGCCAATTTTATATGAAACAAGTAATACCACATTGTTTGCGGTTGTATGTTATGTATGGGACACATTTAAACATAAGCCTCAGTAAATATTTTTAAAAACTTCAATTATTTTAAAAATAGAACAGTGATATCTAGTCTTATGTATGTATATGTAAATTAAACTGGCATCACAACTTTTTTCTATAGTATAATTAGGACTATGGAAAATCTGTGTGAACACAGAAGATACTAGTTAGAATAATTTTAATAGTAATAGGTCAAAATCAATGTAACAGAATCTAGACAAATGGAATTTTAATCTGTCTTGCTATCTCATTGTATAGAAAAGAAATCTGAAACCAAGCAAGGCTAAGTGACTTATCCCAGATCCCATGACTACTTGATAGAATAACTGAATTTTCCTTATTTTTTCACCAGTGTGTTTTAGGTCTGCATCACACTACACTATATAAATAAAGTGTGTTTGTTATTAGTCATTATTAAAACATAAAATATATTTGCAAATGACATATTTGATAGATAGTATACAGAATCTGTAAAGAACTTACCAACTCAATATCCAAAAAACCAATAATCCAGTTACAAAATGGGCAGAAAACATGAATAGACATTTTTCCAAAGAAGACATACAGATGGCTCACAGACACATGGAAAGGTGTCAGTCATCACTAGGGAAATACAAATCAAAACCTACAATGAGATATACCTCACACCTGTCAGAATGGGTAAAATTAACAACACAGGATACAACAGAAGTTGGTGAGGATGCAGAGAAAGGAGAACCCTCTTACACTGTTGGTGAGAATACAAAGTGATGCATTCAGATTCTTATGGAAAGAGCCCAAATGTCGATTGATTGATGAATGGAGAAAGGAGGCGTGGTGTATATATACAGGGGAACATTATTCAGCCGTAAAAAAGAGTGACATTTTGCCATTTGCAACAATGTGGATGGAGCGAAATAAATCAGAGAAAAACAAATACCATATCATTTCACTCATATGTGGAACTTAAGAAATGAAACAGATGAACATAGGGGAAAGAAAAGAGGCAAACCATAAAACGGACTCTTAATTGTGGACAACAAACTGTGGGTTGCTGGAGGAGAGGTGGGTGGGGGATGGGCTAAATGGGTGAGATGGGCATTAAGGAGGGCACTTGTTGTGATGAATACCAGATATTATATGAAAGTGATGAATCACTAAATTCTACTCCTGAAACTAATATTACACTATATGTTAACTAGAATTTAAATAAAAAATTGAAACAAAAAGTAAATAAAAATTAAAAATAAACTGTATAAAATATAAATGTAAAATATAGGGTATAAAATATAGAGGATATTATATTTATATATACATATAAGCAACATATTTCTATCATGACAGTTTAGTAGGTGCTATTAACATCTTGAATGGTGGGTAAAATGTATAACACTGTAGACTTCATCTTACAGAAATTTGGTTTTAGTTTTCAGAAAACTGGTAAATTGAAAAATATAAGTAAATTATTATAATCAAAACTAGTTTTAACTTTCAAAGTCGTAGTGGGTTTAAATTAATGGAGTAGAGACTTTTCTGGTAAATTTATTTGTACCCACTGTACAAATAGTGACTGGCAGCGGGTTTTATGAGCCACAATATAATAATACAGTATGGTAGACACTGCAATACCCTGTCAATTAAGGGATCTCATATTCTTGTCAATGAAGCGCAAACTCTCACAAAATAATCTGACTTTATTTTGCTTGAAAAGATGAAGATAGGAGTGTTATAGTCTATTTCTAATATCGTGAATAATGAAATTTTGTCTTTATTAGTAATTATACATATAATGTTCTACAATAGTCACTGAATTTGTTTTAAATCTTATTTTGGATAAGATTATTTAGGGTGAGATAATTTGTGCTCGCCCACCTTCAATTTATAATTTTCCTATTGCATATTACTGTTACTCAGAATATACAGTCACACTTTCTTTTATGGCACTTGACTTTATTGTGCTTCGCAGATAATGTGCTTTTTTACAAATTGAAATTTTGTGAGAACACTGCACTGAACAAGTCTGTTGGCACCATTTTCCAACAGCATTTGCTCACTTTGTGTCTAATTCTTATATTTGTTATGGTGATCTGTGATCGGTTATTACTGGAGTAATGGTTAACATTTATTACCAATGAAGTTTTTTTTTTTACGTTAAGGTATGTGCATTGTTGTTTTAGACATAATACTGTTGCATATTTAATAGACTACAGTATATACTGTAGGCATTATCTTTATATGCACTGGGAAACCAGAAAATTCATTTGATTCACTTTATTGTGAGGTATTCGCTTTATTGCAGTAGGTTGGAACAGAAACTGCAATGTCTACAAGGTATGCTTGTAAATTTATTTAAACTTTGCAAGCAGTTTGATTGACTTGAATCTTTTTTGTTTTTTAAAATAACTTTTTAAATGTTTTTGAATTTTTATTTATTTTTGAGAGAGAGACGGAGACAGAGCATGAACGGGGGAGGGGCAGAGAGATAGAGGGAGACAGAATCCAAAGCAGGCTCCAGGCTCTGAGCTGTCAGCACAGAGCCCGATGCGGGGCTCGAACTCATGAACCATGAGATCATGACCTGAGCTGAAGTTGGACGCTCAACCGACTGAGCCACCCAGGTGCCCCAAAATAACTATGTTTTTAAACAAACAAACAAAAAAGAACAACAAAAACCTCCACAGTTTTTCTCTTTGTTGCCAAGTAGTAGTCACTTATATTTTAAATTGAGATGGAGTAATTCTTAATTATATTTTCTGAGTAGCCAGTAACATGTATGTTGTAACTTTATTGATAGTATAACATCTTTCAGAAGAGGAAGATCTATGAAGTGAAATAATACAACCAGATACTTAAATTTCTACTTCAAACTCCTAGACATCCAGTGCCCTTTTAGAATACAATGTGTGTATATTTTAACTGTCCAAGTAAAAAGAATCATATTTAAGCCATAATTTTGGTTATCTTTGAAAATATATACAGTCTAGTTGGGTTTTAAGGAAAATTCATCTCAGTGAGGTGTTAGAATATAAAACTAGAGAAAAATATTTTATATTATATAGTAGTCCCCCGCCCCTTGTCATCAGCTTCACTTTCCATGGTTTTAGTTATCCATGGTTAACCAGTGTTGGGAAGCATATGTTCCTCTTGATAAATCATCAGAGGGTTGATAGTAGCCTAATGCTACATCACAATGCCTGTGTTACTCACTTCATCTCAACATACAGACACTTTATCATCTCACGTTATCAGAAGAGAAGGGTGAGTATAATACAATAAAATATTTTGAGAGAGAGATCACATTAACATAACTTTTTTGTAGTATATTGCTATAATTGTTCTATTTTATTATTATTAATCTCTTACTGTGCCTAATTTATAAATTAAACTTTATTATAAGTATGTATGTATGGGAAAAAACAAATCATATATAGGGTTCAGTACTATCCATGATTTCAGGCATCCACTGCAGGTCTTAGAATGTATCCTCCACAGATTATAGGGGAGTACTATATACGTATTGGATGTTCTATCAATATTATATTTATTTCACCTTCAGCAATTTCTCATATTAAAACATTTACATTTGCTTGCAAGTTAAATGATCTATATAAATGATATGTGTAGATTTCTACTTGCCTTTTTTTTTAAGTTTTAATGGTCATTAACTCTTAACAAATATTTCTATATTTGAATTTAAGTTTAGATATAGAAAGTATCCTATATTCTTGAAGAAATTATATCTGAATTATGATCTATTATTATACACAAACCGTAGCATTCAACTAAATAAAATAATCTTGCATCCTATTATTTTAATATTTATTAATAACCTATTAGAAAGAAAAAAATACCTCTGTAAATTTTTACAAAATCTATTGCACATTTTATTATTTTCTATGGATAAAGTGGGTTTTTAAATTCCTATAGCAGATATTCACATTATGTAGTTTAAATTGCTAACTCCAAGTAAAGCACTTTATTTTTTTAATTTTATAGAAATGTTTATTTCTTATATTAAAATACAAACAGTAATCAATTGAGTTTCTAGTCTTATATTCCACTACCTGCTTATAGGCAAGGAATATAGATTAGAGATCATCTTTGACCTCAAGAAAATTTTAAAAATATAATAAAAGATACATGTCAGAAAAAATATACAACTACTGTAAATGTATATTAACAAATACAATGATCAAAAGGGTGTAGTTCAAAGAACATTCTGGCCTTATGCTTCTAATTGGAAAATGGCTGAAATATTAATAAAGCTTTTTAAAGGAATTATCATTTGAGCAATGATAGAAAGTATGAAAAGGGTAGATTTTTGGTATGGATGAAAAAATTAATTTAATGGGAACAGTCTAGAGGCACAAATACTGATTCTTTATGAATATCTAGTGATTACCAATAGTGTCATGTAGTAGATGTTCAATAAACACTTGATGATTCATAAATGGAATACTTGTACACATATACACTCAGTTTTCTTAACTAACTCATGGGGAAAGTTAATAGCTTTTCAAGTCAGTTAAACAGTTAAGAGTGGATATGATCCAGAAAAGAGAAGTAGAGGTGATATTTTTACAATTTCTATAAGGTATATAAAGAATCCTCCCTCTGTCTACATGTGTCCATACCATTTCTTTTTATGGCTTAATATGTTGATTATAGTTTTTCTTTGTATAGTTTTTACTTCTTTCCTGTTGTCTTTCTTCTTCTACCTCCTAACATTAATTTTCTTTAATAAACTTTAAAATCTTAAACCCTTAGGATTAACTTTTTAAGGAAGCCTTTTGCTAGATCTATGTTACATAATGCACTAGGCATGTGATGTGTCGAATTAAAAAAAAAGTGTATACATGATTAATTAAGAAGGAATTTTGATCTGCATTTTTCAAGTGATGAAACTGAGGTTAAGAGATGCTACATTCCCCCCCACCCACCCCAGTAGGATATAAGCAGGATTTAAATCCAGAAGTGCATGGCTTCAAAGCCTGCATGTGCACCTGTGTGCACATTCACATGTATTTCCTAGTTTAGCATCTCAAGGTCAGATAAAAAATTTTCTTTTCTACAAGACTAATTCTTTCCTTACACATTCAGTTTGCATAGGACTAAAGTTAATTCATATTTCTAAAGTCTAATCATATTGTGAAAAACTTTCCTAAAATTTAGTATGCCTGAGATATGAAGAGAGGGTTTTCAGAGTAAAACCACCAAACCTATTCTGTCCACAAACCTATTTGTCTCCAGAAGAGGGTGAATACTGTGAGGGCAGGAGTTTTTGTGTGTTCTGCTAATGACAGGTTCCCACTCTCCTTTGCCAAATGTGTGAATACCCATGGGTTGTTTACTGAGAGATGGTGACAACTTGACAGTGTTCCCTGTGCCTGTACTTTCTGTATGTGCTATTAGGGACATTTTGTATTAAATTAATGTACATTAGCACACTTGCTATTAGACAGCTCAATCTAGAAGTATAAGTAATGTTAATTCACCCTTCTCACACATGCAAACTTATTGAAGTTCCCAAGTAGTTTTTAAATACAACAGATTGGAGTTTATCTTGGAAGGGTGCTTCCATCTGTGAAAATTCTCATTGGAAAAAGCAAGAACACTTTAAAATAAATCCACCAGCTGTTTTGATAATGTTGTGATGATATAAAGGCCCAAATATGATAGGACTATTGGTTAAATTTGTTATAACATATGAGACGATAGCTGGCTTGTGAGTTTCTCATGTTTCTTGATAATGACTTTAAACCATTAAATTGTAGAAAGATGATGCTAATGCAATTTCAAGCTATAACTTTAAAATAAAAAGCAAAGAATAAAACTTAACTTGTCTTAAAATTAACTCACATGAAAATGGCACATGTTGTATCTTTGAACAAGCTTTAAAAACTCCAATGAGTAATAGAAAATTCAACACCTGCAAAATATGTGTAAGTTAATGGACTAGAGAACATTCAATGCCTATACTTTTGTGTTGATATAAAAGCAACAAACATGTCAAACATCATTTGTGTTTTAGACTTTTGCTTAAACAAGGAGTAAAAGTCCTCATGCTTTATACATAAAACAAATCTGTGCACAAAAGATCAGATATTTAGTTTTTATACCTCCTAACATAACCCCGTACATTTTTCTTCACACAATTGAAGACTAAAATGCTTGTGAATGATCGAACAACATGAAGAAAACAGTTGAAGTGATTGTGTATTTTCTAGAAGGAGACTGCTGGGGTATCTTTAAAGTACCCTTCTAAATTTAAATCTTACAGCCTTTGCTTTTAGAAAGGTTTAAGAGCTCACAGAATAGGAGTCAAACCTCTTGTTTAGAAAGAGAACTGAAGAAATCTTCCCACTTACTATGAGAGAAAAAAATTGTTATTGATCTTGTGTTCTTGATGGGAAGAATTGAGGAGGTGTTCCCTTTCTAACAGGTTTCTGAATGTCTTTGACTCAGAGTACCCAGCTTCCTACACTGCAGAGTTCTCTACCATTTCTTCAAAGTTATTTGTAAGAGGTAGAGTGCAAAGGTGACTTCTGAATCATTGCTTGATGTTGGCTCAGCCTGTTTTCAAAACCATGTTTGTGTATTCGGTGATACATGCCAGTGCATTTGGGTTTTTTTGTTTGTTTTTTTGTTTGTTTAAGTATTATGTTTTCTTCTTCACTTTCTCTATTTTTCCACTGCCTTTCTGAGAGTTTTCACAGCATCTATACAATATCTTCCCAATTATTCTTTTAATGCCAGCCCCCTTCTATTAAAAAGCCTCAATGAAATACTAAACCCTTAGATTGGACATCAAAATCTTCCACAATTTGGTCCAAATACATCCAAAATATATCTTCTAATCATTTCACATGAGTCAATGAACAACTCTAGCCAATTGTCCAAGTCATTATGCCAAGACATATTCTGAACTTTTAAAATTATTCACTCATGTCAGTCCAGCATAACTTGTATGCCACTCCCTCTCATCTCTTAGTCCTGTCACTTCAGAATCACTTTGATTGCCACCCACTTAAAGCAGGTTCTAAACCTCATCCTGAAGTGACTTTTCACTCTGCTACCAAAACATCTCGATGTCACGGAGCATATGCTTCCCTTTTCTTTGTTTCCCTTTTCTTTTTTCAAATCCCATTGTGCCTATTATTTAAGAAATATTCAATGATTCTTAGTATTTTTTAAATGTCATAATCTCCTACAGTTTTATTTTGATATAATAACTGTACTTGGAATCATGAGATGGTTGAAGAAATACTAGACAGTTTTATTGTCAGTGATATGCTGTGATAGATCAAGCCTCGTGCTTTGACAACTATAGCAAATCATGAGCCATAAGTGTAATTTTAAGTGTTTTATTTGTTGTATTTTTTCAAACATATCTTTTTTTCTTCTTGGATCATTGTTTTACATGCAGTCTTAAAATTCAATTTGAGGATCATAAGATAATCAGTATTGTTGTGGAGGATCCTTAGTCATTTAATTAGGTTCTCTTCTTTCTGTGTCCTCCCCTCCAATATCCTTAAAAGTAATCTACAATTGACATTTTTTTCTCATGATAGTGTTTTTATATTACTAGGACACTTCTAATTATGCAATAGGATTTTTTTAGACAGTCAGCCATTAAAGAGCTTATCAAACTCAACACCCCAAAATTAATAAATTAAAAAAATGGGCAGAAGACATGAGTAGATATTTTTCCAAAGAAGACATACAGATGGCTAACAGACACATGAAAAGATTCTCAGCATCACTCATCATCAGGAAAATACAAATCAAAACTACGGTGAGATGCCCCCTCACACCTGTCAGAATGGCTAAAATTAACAACACAAGAAACAACAGGTATTGGCAAGGATGTGGGAAAAGGGGAATCATCTTACACTGTTAAAAAAAAAGAACTATCATTTGATCCAGTCATCACACTTCTGGGTATTTATCCAAAGAACACTGAAACAGTAATTCGAAGGGATATATGTACCCCTATATTTATTGCAGCTTTAAAAATTTTTTTAATGTTTATTTATTTTTGAGAGAGAGAGCATGAGTGGGAGAGGAGCAGAGAGAGAGGGAGACACAGAATCCCAAGCAGGCTCTAGGCTCTGAGCTGTCAGCACAGAGCCTGACGCGGGCTCGAACCCACGAACCGTGATCATGACCTGAGTCAAAGTCAGATGCTTAACCGACTGAACCACCCAGGCACCCCTATTGCAGCTTTATAAACAGCCCAATTGTCCATCGACAGATGAACATTTGGTATGTACACACACACACACACACACACACACACACACACACACAAAATGGAATATTATTCAACCATAAAAAATAGTGAAATTTTGCCATTTGCAATGGATGGATCTAGAGAGTATAATGCTAAGTGAATTAAACCAGTTAGAGAAAGACAAATGCTATATGATTACACTTGTATGTGTAATTTAAGAAAGTAAACAAGTGAACAAAGAAAAAAAACAGAAAAAACAAAAGATAGAGTCTAACTATAGAGAATAAACAGATGTCTATCAGAGGGGAGGTGGGGGGGAGCATTGGTGAAATAGGTGAAGGTGATTAAGAATACACTTATCTTGATGAGCATTGAGTAATATCTTAAATTGTTGAATCACTAAATTGTATGCCTGAAACTAACATAACACTGTTAACTATACTGGAATTAAAATTAAGAATAATAAAAAATCTAAGGGGTGCTTGGCTGGGTCAGTCAGAGCAGTGTGTGACTCTTGATCTCAGGGTCATGAGTTTGAACCCTCCATTGGATGTAGAGATTGCTTAAAAAATAAATAAAGTTTAAATAAAAGTTCAAACATCTTAACTTTTAGATTTGTGTGGAGTAGAAATGCAAATTTTTTCTGTTCAGTATAAAAGATAATTCCAAGAGTTATGTTTTATTCCTCCCCAGGATACTGCCCAGGATACTGCTAGATTAGATTGTATCTAATCTAGCAATTTTATTTATGATTTTTATTTGTAATTTAAATTATTTACTTATAATTTAAAATTATAAATCAGATTTATTTCTTTATTAAATCCCCTATATAATTTCCAGTCATGTAAGTGTACTTTTAAAAATGTAACACTTTATTGAGATAAATTCATATCTCATACAATTTGCCAATGTAAAGTGTACTATTATTCAATGATAGTATATGTTCAGAAATGTAACTGTAATCCCAGTCAAATTGAGCATATTTTTATAATCCCAAATATCCCAGTAGATATTTTACATTTTTTCTCAGATCCCTAGCCCTAGGCAACTACCAGTCTGCCTTCTGTTTCTTTAGTTTTGCCTATTCTGGACATTTCCAATTAATGAAAACATAATTTGTGATCTTTTGTGAATGTCATCTTTAACTTAGCATAATGTTTTCAAGGTTCAGCTATATTTTAGAATATATCATTACTTCATTTCTTTTTATTTCTAAATAATATCTGATTATATGGATATATCACATTTTTTAGCCCTTCATCAGTCATGGGCATTTAGGTTGCTTCCATATTTTAGGTATTAGGAATAACACTACTTTGAACATTAATGTATGAAATTTTATATGGACAGATGTTATAAATTTTCTTGAGTGTACACCAAAGAATGGAATTGCTGAATCATATGGTAACTCTATTTTTAATCTTGCGAGGAACTGCCAAACTATTTTTCAAAGCAGAGACACCATTTTTCAATCCTGACAACATTGTATGATTGTTGTAATTTCTCCACATCCATGTCAACATTTTTTATTGTATGTCTTTTTGACTGTAGCCATCCAAGTAGGTACTAAGTGGTATCTCATTATTTTGACAAGCATTTCTCTTAAAGCCAGTGATGTTTAGCAACACTTGTGCTTATTGGACATTTGTATATTTTTGGAGAATTGTTTATACTAAACCATTGTTCTTTTTTAAACCCTTGTTCATTTTTTAATTGAATATCTTTTTATTAGTGAGTTATAAATGTTCTTTATATATTCTAGATGAAAGTTTCTTATCATATATGATTTTTTCCTCTTCTGTGGGTTGCCTTTTAACTTTCTTGATGGTGTTCTTGGTAGTATAGAAGTTGTAAATTCTGATGAAATTCAATTTATCTGTTTTTCTTTTGTTGCTTGTGCTTTTGTTGTCATATCTAAAAACAATGGCCTAATCCAAAGTCTTAAAGATTTATTCCTATATTGTCTTCTAAGAGTTTTATAGATTCATCTCTAACATCCAGATCTATAATCTATTGTTAGTTAATTTTTATGTATGGTGGACTAGAGATCAACTTCATCCTTTTGCATATTGATATTCAGTTATCACATCATTTTTTGAGGAGAAATTTCTTTCTCTATGGAATTGTCTTGGAACCCTTATCAAAAAAATCAGCTGTACATAAATATTAAGGCTCTATCTAGACTGTCAATTCTGTTCTATTGGTTTGTATGTGTATTATTATGCCAATGCCACAATATCTTCTTTACCACAGCTTCATAATAAATTTTGAAAATCAGGAAATGCAATCCTTCCATGTGTGTTCTTCTTTTCAGGGCTGTTTTGCCTATTCTGGTTCCCTTGGATTTTCATACAAATTTGAGGTCAATATGCCAATTTTTGCAAAGAAATCTGCTAGGATTTTGACAAGATTGCTCTAAGCTGTAGGTCAATTTGAAGAGTATCGTTATCCTAGTAATAAGTCTTCTAACTCATAATCGTGGGTCATGGGCTGTCTTTCAATTTATTTAGGTTTTCTTTAGTTTCTTTCATCATTGTTCTGTTTTCAGAACATATGTTTCACACATTTTTGGCAAATAAAGTCTAATTTGTATTTTGATTCTCTTATTAAGTAGAATTATTTTCTTGATTTCATTTTTATTGTTTTATACGTTGTGTGTAGAAATACAGTTGATTGTTGTGTATTGATCTTATGCCCTATAAACTGGTTATAATCACTATTAGTGCTGTATTGGTCAGGGTTCTCCTTGGAAACAGAATGAACATATACATATTCTTGCTCTCACCTTTTTTGTGCTATTCAGTTCTTCAATGGGTTTGTTCATGTCCACTCAGTTGAGTGACAATTAGGGAGAGCAGTTTACAGAGTTTACCAATATAAATCCTAATCTCATATGGAAATGCCTTCACAGTGTTTATATGGAAATCCTAATCTCATATGGAATGCCTTCACCCCAAATTAATGTTTAATGTGGGCATCCCATAACAAAGTCAGATTGACACAAAATTAAGCATCACATTGCTAATAATTCTTTAGTGGAATTTAGGATTTTCTATTTACGTGATCACTTCATCTACAAGTAGAAATAGTTTTACTTCTTCCTTTCCAATCTGAATAGCTTTTACTTCCTTTACTTGCCAAATTGTTTGATAAAACCTCTGTTACTGTGCTGGATAGAAGCACATCCTTGTATTGTTCCTAATCCTAAGAAGAAAGCTTTCAGTTTTCAGCATAAAGAGAGATGTTAGCTATGGTGTTTAAATAGATATCCTTTATTCACCTCTAAAGTGAATTAGTGGCTTTCTCTTTAAGGTCTGTTGTGAGTTTTTATCATGAGGAATATTGGATTTTGTCAAATGCTTTTTCTGCATTTTTGGAGATGATTGTGTGATTTTTGTCCTTTATTCTATTGATGCAGTGTATTATATTAATCGATTTGGGAAGTGATAAACCAACCCTGCGTTCCTGAGGTATATTCCATGTATATATTTCGGAACCATTTGTGAAGAATTGGTATGAATTGTTAAATATTTTGTGCGTTTAGCATTTAAGCCCTGTCAGCCTCAAATGCTCTTTGAATCACCTTTACCATCTTAATGATTCCTTATTTATTGAGTGAAGTAAAATTTTTGAGACATGTACCTTCTGAATGTGTAAGGGTATCCTGTGTTAACTTTTGAAAATTATACTTTGTTGGGATAGTGTTTTACTATTAGCCTCTATCAGTGACACCAGCAAAGGCTTTCACAAAGACAGTGTTAAATATGACCAAATTGGAGGAAGAAACAGATTAATCTCTTGAGTTAAGACAAAAAGACTCTCACCTTATAACAACTTTTCATTGAATTGATGGAAACATAAAAACTAAGGGAAATATTTTTAAAAGTCATCTAATAAATTATAAAGCATAATTAGTGAGCTAGCTACATGCCCTTCAGTTTATACTGAAAACAGCTTTTTGTGTTTTACATAAAGATGCATACTATATCTGAAAAATAATACTGCAACTAAATTTTATAATCTATTAGGTAATCACCAGTATTCTTTAGTATTAGAGTATGTCTTGGTCCTTAGGAATATGTGGCCATATATATGACTTTGAATCCTGCCTCTGTCAATTTATATGATCTATGATCCTTTGGCATATTATTTACCCTTCCCACCTCAGTTTCCTTATTTATAATTTGAATTTCATTACACATTCTTATTATGTATTCAGAAAAAGTGTATTGAAGAACACTTCTTATGTGTTAGACATTGCTGTTGGTTGCTAAGGAGACACATTGAATAAGACAAATACTGTTAAACTGCCATGAACACTATTAAAACCATGCATTAAGACCTATTTTTAAATGTTTTATTTAGTTATGGAATGTCAGTTTGATTCTTTTTAAATAGATCACAGTATTCTGGTTATATTTTTACTTGTTTCTTCAATTTTGTTTGTCTATTCTTTGAATTTTCATCAAGATTATTTTAAAGTCTTTTTCTTCAAACTCCAGTTTCTGTATCAGATGTGTGGGTCTGCTTGATTGATTTATTTTTACACTGATTATCAGGTATTTAATCCTGTCTCATCTCATGCTTAGAAATTTTTGATTGAGTGTTGGACACCTTATATAAGATGATTGATGATAAAGATTAAATAAAGGCCTGGCAACTTGCTGGTAATGTACTGAGGACTCAAGAAATAGTTAAGGTTATTCTTGTTGTTTATTATCATCAGTATTTTATAGCCTCTAGGAATTTATATTTATGACGAAGGTTGGACATGGAAGCGATGTGTGTGTTTTCAGAGACTTTCAAAAATACTTTAAATAAAGCAAAAGGAGAAATAAACACATTAGCTCCATGTAGTTAAATGCATTATACCATATCTTCTTTTAAACCATATTTTTACAGAAGTTTTATATTTACAGAAAAGTTGTGAAGATAGATAGTACAGAGAATTCCCATATGGACCTGCCTATTATTTTCTTGATTATTAATATCTGATATTAGGATAGCACATTTCTTACAATTAATGAAACATTATTTATATGTTATTGCTATCTAAAGTCTATGCTTTTTTTAGATTTCCTTAGTTTTTACCTAGTGCCTTTTTGGGAGGGATCCAGGGCCCTGTCCAGAATACATACATACGACAATTAGTTGTCATGTTTCCTTAGGGTTATCTTAAGTTTTATATTTTCTTAAAATTATCCTTATTTTTTTTTTTAATTTTTTAATGTTTATTTATTTTAGAGATAGAGACAGAGCATGAACAGGGGGAGGGACAGAGAGAGAGGGAGACAGAGTCTGAAGCAGGCTCCAGGCTCTGAGCTGTCAGCACAGAGCCCGATGTGGGGCTCGAACTCACCTTGAGATGATGACCTGAGCCAAAATCAGAAGCTCAACCGACTGAGCCACCCTGGTGCCCCCAAATTATCCTTATTTTTGACGTACTTGACAATTTTGAGGAATACTGGTCAGGTCCAATTCTTACTTTTGATTACAGAAAAAAATACTTCCAAAATATTCAATTATTCCTTCTTAGTAAATAATGATATAGTTGTACAATTTATGAAAAGTTGTGTTCTAAAAACTCTTGATAAAATGAATAGGGTTCTAAGTTATTCTATAATAGTCAAATGTGTGGAAGGGAGTAATGAGAGATGGCCATGTCAAGGTCTGGTCCAGGAGTGCCTGTATAATGAGTTTTATCTGCATCTTTGGTTAATAGTATGTAATTAAAGGATGATAATCAATATAGAGAGTCATAACACAGAGTCTCTCTGGACAAGCCAGATAAAAGAGTGAAAGAGGGCTTAGGTGCTTTTAATTTAGTTAAATTGAGGATAAGCTTTTTGTTTCTTTGTTTTTTAAAGTTTTAAGATTTAGGCTTTAAGTTTGTTCAAACAATCTACCAAACTTACCTTTGTTAAACATGAAAAGAATAATTCTTGTCAGAGTAGGACTAGGTGCCTTGTGAAAGAAAACTATTTACAGAACATTTATTTATTTGTAAAAAATGGTTATTTTTTTATTTTGAGGAGTGAGGGAAGAGACAGATGGGGGGTGGCAGAGAGATGGGAAGAGAATTGCAAGCAGACTCTGAAATATTAGAGCTCCCCACATGCCCCACAGGGTGCGACCTCACGAGTTGTGAGATCATGACCTGAACCAAAATCAAGAGTCCAGTGCTTAACTGACTGAACCACCTTAGGTATCCCTACAGAACATTTATAATTTAAATTTCAGTTTTCAAAAATTGATTAACTTTGCATTTATTAATACACCATATATTGAATGCTTCCATATGTTAGGTACTCTACTAGTGATTACCTGATATTTCTTCATGGTATAGAGTATTGGAACCTCTGTATCTTATATATGTCTTAATCTTCACTTCAATTACCTAATAAAAATTAGGTCATGTTTCCAAGGTGTTTAATGTGCACTGTTAAATAATTAAATTAAATTTTATTTTATTTTATTTTTGTAGAACTATTATGGAGCTGCTAAGATGATTTTTTCTGACAACCCACTTGGTCTGACCTGTGGAATGGTATGTCCAACCTCTGATCTTTGTGTGGGTGGATGCAACTTATATGCCACTGAAGAGGGACCAATTAATATTGGTGGATTGCAGCAGTTTGCCACTGAGGTATGTATGCTGTACATATTGTTTTTCTTTTCACCCACCCCTAAAGCACAGAAATCTTAAAATAACTTTAATCCTTGGTGCTTTATTGATATCCAATATTTGTTTTAATATGAAATTTATTGTCAAATTGGTTTCCATACAACACCCAGTGCTCATCCCAACAGGTGCCCTCCTCAATACCCATCACCCACCCATCTCTCCCTCCCACTCCCCATCAACCCTCAGTTTGTTCTCAGTTTTCAAGAGTCTCTTATAGTTTGACTCCCTCCCTCTCTAACATTTTTTGTTCCTTCCCCTCCCCCATGGTCTTCTGTTAAGTTTCTCAGGATCCACATAAGAGTGAAAACATATGGTATCTGTCTTTCTCTGTATGGCTTATTTCACTTAGCGTAACACTCTCCAGTTCCATCCACATTACTACAAAAGGCCATATTTCATTCTTTCTCATTGCCACATAGTACTCCATTGTATATATAAACCATAATTTCTTTATCCATTCATCAGTTGATGGACATTTAGGCTCTTTCCATAATTTGGCTATTGTTGAGAGTGCTGCTATAAACATTGGGGTACAAGTGCCCCTATGCATCAGCACTCCTGTATCCCTTGGGTCAATTCCTAGCAGTGCTATTACTGGGTCATAGGGTAGGTCTATTTTTAATTTTCTGAGGAACCTCCACACTGTTTTCCAGAGTGGCTGCACCAGTTTGCATTCCCACCAACAGTGCAAGAGGGTTCCCGTTTCTCCACATCCTCTGCAGCATCTATAGTCTCCTGATTTGTTCATTTTGGCCACTCTGACTGGCGTGAAGTGATATCTGAGTGTGGTTTTGATTTGTATTTCCCTGATGAGGAGTGACATTGAGCATCTTTTCGTGTGCCTGTTGGCCATCCGGATGTCTTCTTTAGAGAAGTATCTATTCATGTTTTCTGCCCATTTCTTCACTGGATTATTTGTTTTTCCAGTGTGGAGTTTGGTGAGTTCTTTATAGATTTTGGATACTAGCCCTTTGTCCGATATGTCATTTGCAAATATCTTTTCCCATTCCGTTGGTTGCCTTTTAGTTTTGTTGATTGTTTCCTTTGCAGTGCAGAAGGTTTTTATCTTCATGAGGTCCCAATAGTTCATTTTTGCTTTTAATTTCCTTGCCTTCGGGGATGTGTCAAGTAAGAAATTGCTGCGGCTGAGGTCAGAGAGATTTTTCCCTGCTTTCTCCTCTAGGGTTTTGATGGTTTCCGGTCTCACATTCAGGTCCTTTATCCATTTGGAGTTTGTTTTTGTGCATGGTGTAAGAAAGTAGTCTAGTGTCATCCTTCTGCATGTTGCTGTCCAGTTCTCCCAGCACCATTTGTTAAAGAGACTGTCTTTTATCCATTGGATATTCTTTCCTGCTTTGTCAAAGATGAGTTGGCCATACTTTTGTGGGTCTAGTTCTGGGGTTTCTATTCTATTCCATTGGTCTATGTGTCTGTTTTTGTGCCAATACCATACTGTGTTGATGATTACAGCTTTGTAGTAGAGGCTACAGTCTGAGATTGTGATGTCTCCTGCTTTGGTCTTCTTCTTCGAAATTACTTTGGCTATTTGGGGTCTTTTTTGGTTCCATACAAATTTTAGGATTGCTTGTTCTAGCTGCGAGAAGAATGCTGGTGCAATTTTGATTGAGATTGCATTGAATGTGTAGGTAGCTTTGGGTAGTATTGACATTTTGACAATATTTATTCTTCCAATCCATGAGCACAGAATGTTTTTCCATTTCTTTATATCTTCTTCAATTTTCATCATAAGCTTTCTGTAGTTTTCAGCCTACAGATCTGTTACATCTTTGGTTAGGTTTATTCCTAGGTAGTTTATGCTTCTTGGTGCAATTGTGAAGGGGATCAGTTTCTTTATTTGTCTTTCTGTTGCTTCATTATTAGTGTATAAGAATGCAACATTTTTAATGTGATACACAGCTAAAGTGTGTTTTATACCATAAATAATATTGTTATTCAACAATGACTACATAAACTTTGTAAAACCATATGTCAAATTAATTATAATCCCAGAAGGTTATTAAAATACTCTGACTGAAAGTTATATAAATAAGAGGATCTGAAAGTAAAATTTATTCATTAACTTTACTTTGTAATGTGGCAGGGACACCCCATTATAAAAAGGCTATTTTGCCTGACTCTTTTTCCTGAAACTCTCTTGAATCCTTATAGCTTGCAATAATATGTCAGTATTATTTTGTGATTTTTTTAGTAATAGAGGTTGGGGAATTTTCAAAAACCCTGACACTGAATAATATTCTTTAAAATTAAATTTTATAGACTTTTAGAATAGAAGCAGGTGTGTTATTTGGATACTAATTTATAAGGAAATAAAATTAAAGTATTTTTCACCATCACACAAGTTTGAGTCCTAGCTTTCCCTTTCATGAATCCTTTGAAAACAACTGATTCTCTGGGATACCTTATGCTTTCTGGTGTCTTCCGTTTGGAGTCAGCTACCAGATCATTTTCCATGTGTCATTTAAATGACCAACTTACATCAAGGTTACAGTAAGATTGTATAATCTTTGTGGTCCATTAGCTAGAAGGCCAAATTAAATGCCTTCAACAATAGATTGTTAGTTAATGACTTTCCTATCTGGTTTTGTCAATTTCAACACAACATATTCTCTCCTTTTTGGACCCTTCACATAATATCTTTCCAGCTTAAGTCTCACTTTGCTTTTAGTAATAAATCAAGGTTACTCCTTCTCTGCTTTCTGACAAGTCAATTCTAATCAAGGGCTCTTGGGAATGAGAAAATAGAAACAGTTTGTTGTGAGTTGTTGCAATAAATTATTGGACTTAATTTCTTTTCTTACCAAATTTAAAATTGTATTAGGCTTATCTTACCATTGTGTGGTATGATCTTTACAACGGAAGAAAATCCTTAGTTGATGGAGAAGATTAACTTGAATTCATCTACATCTTTATTTGAGGACTCATTGTTTCTTCATTATAGCAGGACAAGCTTGCAAGGATGTCATAAGTGAAAAGTCACACAGTATGTACATGAACTAACACTGCATTTCAAAACAAAATGTGTTAAAATAATATGGTTACTTTGTTGGTGACCTGGATGATAGAGAGACAACATTCCTCTGAGAACTCTCACTTGTTTTTTTCCATTGAGGTATAATTGACATGCATTATTATAAGAGTTTCAGGTGTACAACATAGTGATTCAACATTTGTATACATTGTGAAATGATAATTACAGTAAATCTAGTACCATCTGTCACCATACAAAGTTAATGCAATGTTATTGACTATATTCCCCATACTATACATCACTTCCCATGACTTACTTATTTTATAACTGGAAGTTTGTAGTTCTTGATTCCCTTCACCTATTTCTTGCTCTCAGCACCAGTTTGCTCTGGTAACCACCAATCTCTTTTCTGTATCTGTAAGTCTAGGTTTTGTTCTGTTTGTTTTGTTTTAGATTCCATGTGTTAGTGAAATCATGTGGTATATGTCTTTCTCCATCTGACTTATTTAACTTGGCATAATACTCTCAATATCCATCCATCTTATAGCAAATGATAAGATTTCATTCTTTTATATGCCAGTAATATTCCTTTGTATATACATATTACAGTTTCTTTATCCACTGATTTGTTGATGGACATGTAGGTTGTTTCCATATCTTGGCCGTTATGAGTAATAATGCAATGCACATAAGGTGCATATATTTTTGAATTAGTATTTTATTTTTCTTTAAATAGTACCTAGTAGTAGAATTGTTTGATCATATGGTAGCTCTGTCTTTAGTTTTTTTATGAACCTCTATAATATTTTTCATAATGGCTGCACCAATTTATATTCTCACTAACAGTGCACAAGGATTACCTTTTCCACACATCCTTGCCAACACTTGTTATTTTTTTCTCTTTTTGATAATGGCCTTTCTGACGTGTGTAAGGTGGTATCTCATTGTGGTTTGATTTTCATTTCATTGATGACTAGTGATATTGAACATCTTTTTATATGCCTGTTGGCCATCTGCATTTTTTTTTGGAAAATGTCAATTTGGATCCACTGCTTATTTTTTTGTATTTTTTATAAAGTTTATTTATTTTAAGAGAGAGAGAGAGAGAGAGCATGAGCAGGGGAGAGACAGAGAGGGAGAGAGAGAATCCCAAGCAGGCTCTGCACTGTCAGTGCAGAGACCATCATGGGGCTTGAACTTATGAACTGTGAGATCATGATCTAGGCTGAAACCAAGAGTTGGATGCTTAACTGACTGAGCCACCCAGGCACCCCTGCTTATTTTTTAATTGAATTGTTTGGAGTTTTTTGTTATATAATTCAATATGTATGCTTTATATATTTTGGATATTAATCCCTTATTGGATATATGATTTACAAACATCTTCTCCCACTCAGTAGATTGTCTTCATTTTGTTGATATTTTTTTTTTGTTTGCTATGCAGAAGCTTTTTAGTTTGACATAGTCTCTTTTGCTCATTCATTTATTTTAATTTTGCTTTTGTTTCCTTTGTCTTTTGATTCACATCTAAAAATAAAATCATTCAGGTCAATGTCAATGAGTTTGCAACATATGTTTTCTTGTAGCAGTTTTATGCTTTTGGTCTTACATTCAAGTATTTAATCCATTTTGAGTTTACTTTTTATATATGGTGTAAGAAAATAGTCCAGTTTCATTCCTTTGCATGTAGCTGTCCAGTTTTTCCAACACCTTTTATTGAAGAGACTGTCTGTGGTTTTATTTTGAGGCTCTCCATTCTGTTCTGTTGATATATGTGTCTGTTTTTATGCCAGTACCATTTTGTTTAGATTACTATAGCTTTGTAATATAGTTTGAAATCAGAGAGTGTGATACCTCCAACTTTGTATTTACTTCTCAAGCTTGTTTTGGCTATTGGGGGGTCTTTTGTGGTTTTGTATTAATTTCAGAATTATTTCGTCTAGTTTTGTGAAAAATACCATTGGAGTTTTGATAGAGATTGCATTGAATCTTTAGATTGCTTTGGGTAATATAGGCATTTTAACAATACTAATTCTTTCAGTCCATGAACTTTAATATCTTTCTGTTTGTGTCTTCTTCAGTTTGTTTCATTAATGTCTTATAATTTTCAATGTACAGGTGTTTCCCCTCCTTTGTTAAATTTGGTTTTAGGTATTTTATTCTTTTTGATGGGATTTGGATGGGATTGTTTTCTTCATTTCTTTCTCTGGTAATTTGTTATTAGTGAATATAAACAACAATTTTTCTTTTTAAATTTTTTAATGTTTATTTTTGAGAGACAGAGTGTGAGCAGGGGAGGGGCAGAGAGAGAAGAAAACACAGAATCTGGAGGAGGCTCTATGCTCTGAGCTATCAGCACAGAGCCTAACATGGGGCTCGAACACACGAACTGTGAGATCATGACCTGAGCTGAAGTTGAACACTTAACTGACTGAGCCAATCAGGCACCCCTAAACAACATATTTTTCATATTAATTTTATATCCTGAAACCTTACTGAGTTCATTTATTAGTTGTAACAGTTTTTTGTTGGAGTCTTTAGGGTTTTCTATATAGTATTGTGTCTTCTGCAGATAGTAACAGTTGTACTTCTTTCTTTCCAGTTTAGATGCTTTTTAGTTCTCTTGCCTGATTGTTGTGGATAGGATTTCCAATACTAAGTTGGATAAAGGTGGGAAGAGTGAGCATTCTTGTCTGTTATGGTCTTAGAGCAAAAGCTTTGAACTTTACACCATTCAGTATGATGTTAGCTGTGGGCTTGTCAATGAGACCTGTAGTATGTTGAGATACATTCCTTCTATATGCATTTTTTTAGAGTTTTTATCATAAAAAGTTAGAGAACTTTATGGAATACTTTGCATTTATTGAGATGATCATATAATTTTTATTTTTCAGTTTGTTAATGTGGTGTATTTCATTGATTTGTAGATGTTGAAAAAATCCTTGCATTTGTGGGATAAATGCCATTTGATCACGATGAATGATCCTTTTAATGTATAGTTGAATTCAATTTGCCAATATTTTGTTAAGGATATTTGCATCTATGTTCATCATAAATATCAACCTGTAATGTTTTCTTTGTGTGTATCCTTGTGTGGTTCAGGTAACAGGGTAATGGTCACCTCCTGAAATGAGTTTGGAAGATGTTCCTTCTCATCAATTTTTTTGGAAGAGTTTGGGAATGATATGTATCAAAGCTTTCAGTGGTTGGTAGAATTAACCAGTGAAGCCATCTGATCCTGGACTTTTGTTTATGGGGAGTTTTCTGATTACTGACTCAGTGTCCTTACTAGTAGATAGTCTGCTCAGATTTTCTATTTTTCCAGGATTCAGTGTTAGAAAATTGTGAGTCTGTGTTAATTTATCCATTTCTTCTAGCTTGTCCATTTTGTTGGCATACAGTTGTTCATAGTAGTCTTATGATCTTTTGCTATTTCTATGGAATCAGTTGAAACTTCTCTTTTATTTATGATTCATTTATTTGAGCTGTCTCTCTCTTCTATTTCCTTTTTTTAGTCTATTTCATTTATTTCTACTTCGAACTCTATTATTCTCTTATAGAACTTCTAATAACTTGTGATTTTTTATGTTCTTATTTTTGTAATTTCTTTAGGGGTGATATTAAGCTGTCTACTAGGGATTTTTCTTGTTTCTTGAGGTAGCCCTGTATTGCCATGAACTTCAATCTTAGAACCACTTGTAAGGCATCTCATAAATTTTGATATGTCATATTTCTGTCTTCATTTGCTCCAGGTATTTTGTTTTTATTTCTTCTTTGTTTTTTCTATGACGCAGTAGTTTTTCAGTATCATGTTGTTTAATTTCCATTCTTTTATATTTTTTTCCATTTTCTTCTTGTAATTGATTTCTAGTTTCATAGCTTTGTGGTTCAAAAAAATGCTTGATAAGATTTCAGTCTTCTTTAATTTATTGAGACTTGTTTGTGGCCTAACATGATGTATCCTGGAGAATATCCCATGTACATTTGACAAAAATGTGTATCTTGCTGCTTTGGATGGAATGTTTTGTATATATCTATTAAGTTCATCTGGTCTAATATGTCATTTAAGACCAATATTTCCTTATTGGTTTTTTTTGTTTAATTAATCTATCCAATGATATAAGTGGGGTGTTAAAGTACTCTACTATTATTTTATTGCTGTAGATTTCTTCTTTATAAATGTTACATCCTTTTGCCGAGTTGACTCCTTTATTATTGGGTAGTGCCCCTCTTTGTCTTTTATTACAGTCTTTGTTCTAATGCTTCTTTTTTTATATATGTATGACTGTAGCTATGCCAACTTTATTTTTATTTTAAGTTTATTTATTTTTGAAGGAGAGAGAGAATGCAAGCAGGGAGGAACAGAGAGAGAGGGAGAGAGAGAGAGAGGAGAGAGAGAGAATCCCAAGCAGGCTCTGCACTGAGAGTGCTGAGAGCATAGAGCCTGATGTGGGGCTTGAACACACCAACTGGGAGATCATAACCTGAGCCTAAATCAAGAGTTGGACACTTAACAGACTGAGCCACCCAGGTGCCCCCCATGCGATATCTTTTTTTATACCTTCACTTTCAATCCATGTGTCCTTACTTTTGAAGTGAATCTCTCATAGGCAGTATAAAGATGCATCTTACTTTTTACCCATTCATCTACTCTATGTCTTTTGATTGGAGAAATTAATCTACTTATATTTAAAGTAATTATGATAGGTATGTACTTACTGCTACTGATTTATTGCTTTTTTCAAGTTGTTTAAGTATTTCCCCCCTGAGTCTCTTTTCTACTCTATCTGTCCTCTTTTGTGGTTTGTTGGCTTCCTTTAATGTTATGTTTAGATTGCTTCCTCATTTTCTTTGGTGTATTTACTCTATGTTTTTGATTTGTGGTTATTTTAAGGTTCACATATATCATCCTATGTATATTACACTTTTTTAAGTTGTAGCGAAGTAAGTTTAAATGCATTCTAAATCTCTACCTTTTTACTCTCCCCAGCAAACTTTATATTTTTAATGTCACATTTTATATCTTTTTATTTTGTGTATTAGCTATTATTTTTTTCAAATTTTAGTACTTTAGCTTTGGCCAGTCCACTACCTTTAATATATTTACCTTTTCCAGTAAGATTTTTACCTTTGTACGTTTTCCTTTTATTAATCAGTGTCATTTCTTTTCAGCTTGAGAAGTTCCTTTAATATTTTTTGTAAGATCAGTTTTGTAATGCTGAACATTTTTGGCTTTTGTTTGTATTGAAAGCCCTTTTTCTCTCTCTCAATTCTGAATGATAACCTTGCTGAGTAGGCTTTTCTTAGTTGGAAGTTTTTCTCCTAGCACTTTGAATATGTCATGTCGCTTCTTTTTGTCTTACAGTTTCTCCTGAGAAATTTCCTGATATTCTCATGGGATTTCCTTTGTATGTAGCAATTTGCTTTTTTCTCTTGCTACTTTTAAGATTCTCTGTTTATCTTTAAGTATATATTTTTTATTTTCTTAATGTTTACTTATTTTTGAGAGGGAGGGCAGAGAGAAAGGGAGACAGAATCTGAAGCAGACTTCAGGCTCTGAGCTGTCAGCACAAGCCTGACGCAGGGCTTAAACTCACTGACCGCAAGATCATGACCTGAGCCAAAGTCAGACACTTAACCGACTGAGCCACTGAGGTGCCCCAATCTTTAAGTATATTTTAATTATAATTATAATTTTAATTATAATGTGTCTTGGTGTGGCTCTTCTTGGATTCATCTAAATTGGAAATCTCTCAGCTTCTTGGACCTAGGTGTCTTTTAGGGAACTTTATATCTTCTTCCCCTTTTTCTTTTCTCCTCTGCCAGTGCCTTCATCTCCAGAGAGAGTTACCACTATCCCCTTCCCCTCTGGAAGTTGCTTTTAGATTAGTAAATAAATCTCTTCACCTCTGAGAGAAGTGTTCAAATTGCTATTTTTTTCATTGGGTTTCAGGATGAGTGGGACTGCATTCCTTTAAAGAGGAAATCTCAATTTTTTATATCATTTTGGGTCCCTTGGACTTCAGACACTCTGTTTTTCTAAATTAGATGTTTTAGGGGTTCATCTCAGTGGTGTGAATCCCAGGAGTTGAGGTGCTTGATGTGGGACACCAGCCCTTCACTCATTTAGGGGAAGCACTGAACTGGTGAGAAGCCTCCCTTTTATATGTTGCTGCAACAGGGGTAGGTTTTTTGTTGAGACCATATCTGCTCTCCTGCCTGCCTCAATATAGTCTTTTTACCCTTTGTGGAGAATAACATCATCTAGTATTTCGATATTTTTCAGAGGGAAATGATTCGTATATAACTTTAGATTTTGTCTGTCCATGGGAGGGGGTGAGTGCAGAATCTTCCTATTCCACCATCTTGCAGAAGTCCCCCTTTTCAACCCTCATTTGTTTTTAATGAAGTTCCTTCCTCCTCTTCCCAAAGTAAAATTGTTTGGTTGGTTTTGTTTGTGTGTTTTGTTTTGTTTTGTTTTGTTTTGTTTTGTTTTGTTTTTTTAAGACATAGCATAGATTAGAATGGCATCAAATGCATTTTAAGTGATTTGTGGAGTTTAAAAAAGGAATGTATCTTTTATACTTCAATTATACTTTACAAAATAATGGCTTCAAATATATCTGTCAAATCATAAATTAGTCTTGTAATGGAACTACGAAGAAAAGCTCTTTCTCTTTTTTTTTTTAAGTTGGCCTCAGTGCAAGAAACTTTATAAAATTTTGTATTCATAAGTCAGTGGATGGTTTACTTGAAATTACCCAACTGTCAGTGTTGTTATGAAGACAAGCAAAACACAAACAACGTATTAATTGACTGCCAATGAAAAGAAAAAGTATAATGTGCAAAATGCTATTCTTTAAAACTACTAAACTATTGATATGAGTACTTAAGTTGAACATGAAGTAGAACATGATGTAAATACTTTTATTTATTTTAGTTTGATAAAACAGTGATTGATTTTTGACCTTTAAAGAAATATGGATCTATTTTTCAACCAAATTAAGGAAAGGTTAGGAAAGCAGACTCAAATAGTATGATACTTTTCAAATTTGGTTTTCCTATAATTTATAAGTTATTTTGAAAATATCAACTTTGTAGTCTGCCATTATTGGTTAAATCCATACCTTATACTTTTCTATTTGAACATGGGCATATGGAACCTAGAGAATGTAATAGAAAAGAAATAAGTCACACAAAGGATAGCCTGCAGTAGAATCAGGAGACCACCTGCTTTTTTGTTGTTGTTCTGTCTTGTCATTATTATTCAATACCTTGCTATCCCCACATTTCCAGTCACCTTGCTTCAGACACTTTTGTGTGCCTGTGGGACAAATAGGCTGTGGGTGATTCTGACTCCCTAGGAAGCAGTTTTTCCTAGTTCAATTAGATATAACAATATTACCTCAATAAAGTAACATGGAAATAATAGTTTGGTGTGGATTTTCTTTTCAATTCATGAGGGTTTTAAAATTTTTCTACACAAATGTAGCCCTTAATATTGCTGGTCCAGCAAATTATGAATTTTTGGAAATATATTAGAATTGTTAGAATATATAACAATTATGGAATTGTTATCTGAAAACATTGTTTGGTTTTCACAATAAACATTCTATGAGACTATTCATTTTAATATATATCAAATATACTGTTTTATGTGGCATATACTTCTTGGCATTGCATGTTTAATTTTGTTTTTATACTTTTAGTTAAGAATGGGACTCACAAATGGAATTCCAGAGTAAATCAGATGACTCACTGAGAATCAAACTACACTTTAGATTTTTTTTAATTGTATTTCCCAGTAGATTTTTTATATCACCTTTCATTTGATATAACCCAGTTCTTGTCTTACCATCATACTGTATCCATCATCATACACTACTTTTATTTCTATATTTTACTGGTTAGACACAATTCATATCAAATTGATCAGTGTCTAAAGTACAATAAAAATACAATAATGCAATTCCAATAGCCAGGTATTATAAGCCTACATTAAGAGACATTTTATAATTATGTAAATTACATCAACATTTATATTTTGCTTGAATACTACAGTGTATTTGTTGGAAAATTGGAAATGAAGGAGGAACAATGCTTACTTGAGTTAATTGTGATTTAATAAGACAAATCTTATTTCCATCATAACTTCATTTTGAATGTGGAGGTCACTAAAAGCTTAAAGTTTTGCCTTCTACAAGCATATAGGGGAAAATATAGAAACATGTTTATAATATAAAATAGAGTATTGCATGTTCTCTCAAATAATATATTTTTGAGGTACATTTCAATTGTCAAGTAGAAGAGTAGAGACAAAGAAAAAGAGTAAGTATTATTCTCAAATTAAAACCATTATCAAAAAAATACATAAACTGAAATGTGAGATTGGATATACTCTGTGTATGTTGATTGTTTTATAAGTAAGATAATCAAATGACTAATATACTATAAAGAGTGAGCAAGGACATTATTAATAATTAATTCAGTGCATCAGGCACAAACCAGGATTATCCCAGGCAAACTGGGTTGTATAAAAATTCAGTGTAGTAAGTTCCCACTAGGTAAGGATTCAGTTAATGAAACAAACATTGGTTGAGCATTGATTAGAATTAAGTGTTGTTATAGGCTACTTCTGAACGTAGGGCCTGAGAAACTGCAGTGTTTCTCAGGAAATAACATAAGCCAACAACTAAAATTTTGTAGCAAACTTAATAAGACATGTTGCATTTCCATTAGGGTCTTTGGACTGATAATTCAATCTTCATTAGTTTCTGGTTTTAGAGGTGATTAGACCTTAGTACAAAGGAAAGGATCAGGCAGGGGGAAATGTGGAGTTACAAAAGTATACTATACTTGCATAGCATTTCAGTGCATTTTTGTAATATTTCACTGTAAAATGTTGACAAACCATCCTGGAGACATGTAAACTAGGTAATATTTTTCCCATTTCAGACATAAAGAAACTAAGGGTCAAAGTGATTGAAAAATAGTTAACATTAAGCAAACTTCTGTTGCCCTGGACAGTGTTAGGTACTTCACTTAGAATTTAACTAATCTGCAAAATAACACTTCAGGTGGATGTTATCCTGTCTATTCTTTGCAACCCAGGGCTCCATGAAATTAGTAACTTCCCCAAATTCACATTTAATAAAGGTAGATCTAGAATACAATGCCAGTGCTTTAATTTCCATCATTTCTCAGACTCTCATATGCCCCAGATAATGTTGTCATCCATACAAACCCATTGTAAATGGAGGTTTTCTGGCTGCAAGTTCAGAGTTTTGGACTTTCTTAGTTTAGCAACATTTATCTCAGTCACTGTACCTCACAACTCACAAAATGAGGTTCTGTGTGAAGAAGGTTCTGTGCTTCTGTATGAAGCAGCTATATTAAAATAGGTTGTTAAGATGAATGCATGTAGCTTAGTTGTTTCTTTTGTTTATGCATGTTACTAGAAAGCCTTTATTTTATTTATTATTTTTCTGGCCAGTTAAGAATTATTGTATATACAGGGCCCAGGTTTTGTGGGGCATAAGATGATAAATTTGGGGTTCCTTCTATAATAAAAAATCACAAAAAAACACTACTATAACATTTAGATACAGTGTTTTGAAAGGAGCCCAGGCTATGAGGGGCCATGAAGCTTAAGATTATATCTTAAGTTTTATTTTAATTTGGAAAGCCTCAGCCTGATTTGATGATAGCTCGTCTATAAGTAAATTTAGGAATGAGCCTAGCACATTTATGATACAGATTGACAAAGTGGTCAATAAAATCTGTCAGTTCAGGTACCTAATCTAAAACGAAGATAAACTACCATGATAATGAATAATAAACAATATTTATGGCTAATCCCTTTTGCAGGTCATTTATAAATAAAATATGGATTAGAGAATAACTTTTAGATTAATTACATCTCAATCTTGCCTTATTGTCCCAAACTTGAATCATCTTTGAATAAAATTTCTCAAATACTACTCCTATTTATTGCCAGAATTACTGGTGTTTTGTGAATACAGTTTGTACAAAAAAATAATAATTATTTCTGGGAAAAATACAATGTACATGAAAAATGTACACTGAACAGTAATAACATCAATAATTTGTACCATAGTGAAATGTAGCTCTTGTGGATGCAAATACAAGTAATATCTGTTAAGGCTTGATTTGTGTCTCTCCTTTTGTTCTTAATGCAGTGGTTAATAGAAAAGAACAACGTCTTGATAGATTTCACTACATATCTGACATTACTCTCCAAAATACTTTAGAAATCTATTAAGACTACTCAGTGCTGGCACAATGATTGATAATAAAACTGTAGGACTAGATATATTGCTAGATGACTTTTATCACAATATTTTAGTTTATTTTAAAACTACTTATCACTATCTAGACCTTTAAGACATAAAAATAAGTTTCCAAGATTTGGGCAATAACTTTGAAATGTACCAGAATTATATACTTGTTAAGATTATTTACTATGACTTTTTTTCCCCTGAATTTTTTTTTCTTAAGTCCAAATACATACTCTTGCGGTCAGCTTACAGTTTAGAATGATGTATTTTTATTGGTTTGAGTTTTAACAACTTAAAAATACATATTTTCATAAATATATTTGATGACTAGAAGTATAAAAAAGTAGAAAACAGTGATATTATAATAATATGGATCGCTTGTAAGAGGCATGAGTTAAGATGTAAATAACCCAGAGAGAATTCACATGGTGGAGCAGCATGGAGACCCTGAACTCTTCTCATCCCGGAAATGCAGCCAGATCAGCATCAAACCATTTTGCACACCTAGGAAATTGATCTGAGGATAAACACAACAATCTGCATAACTTTAGGCACATACCTCAGCAGGTACATGGTGTGGAAAGGTTAACTGGGGGAGAGGAAAGCTGTAGAGGGTAGGGAGCTGTTTTTGCAGAGAGAGAACAGACAAAGAGAAAGGGGGAGAGTGGTGTGCTGGGATCATGCAAGAAAAGCAGTCCTCTAAAAGTAGCTTTTAGAGAGAAAGAGAGAGAGAGAGAGAGAGTGAAAACAGTCTCAGGGGACTGAACAAGAAATCTGTTCCCCAAAACCATTGATAGAAAGAAAGTTGAAGGTTTTGATACCATTAAGATTCTATAAACAGTGGAGCACAGCAGAAATTCTAGAGCTCAGTGCCTGGTGGTGCTCTGCTGAGGAAATAAGGTGAATCACCAGGAGCAGGCAGTGTGGTCTGAGAGGTCCATTTGCCACACGAGGAGAAGCAGTTCCTTTGCTTGGAGAACATTTGGTAGAGGCAATACAGCCTCCCCACAGGCAAAGATCCCAGCAGACCCTGGAGAGCAGCCACATTTGCTGGCATTGGGACAAAGACACCAGAGTGTGGTGAAAACTAGCACCAGCTGTGTGGTGTGGTTGCCATCATCTCTGAACCTCTACTGCTGCACGCTGCACAATCACACAAACATTCTCTGGGCAAGCCGGCACCGGCCATTGCTCAGCAAGAACCTTCTTTAGAGAGTCCGCATGGGTCCAAGCCACGGGGGTCTCTGAAGTATGGGATTTTGAAACACAACCCCATCTGAGAGGAAACTCTGGAGGGAGATGCCACCTGGCATGTCCATGTTCACCTAGACATGGACAGGGCAGAGACAGGGAGTGGACAGAGGCCTAAGACAAATGAGGGGTGCTTGATCGCAGGTTGGTGAGAGTGCAAAATTCCTGTGCCAGAGACTAAGGACCTGGGTGAAGCCATTTCCACCTCTCCCACTGGCACATGCACACCATACTGATCCACCGCAATAACCTAATCAGTGCCGCCTAGTGGAGAATGGAGCCATTACACCAAGTCATGCCCAACTGTGCCCTCTGAGCTATTTTAGTATATAAATTTTGTTTTTATTTTTAAATTTTTTCTTACCTTTTTTTCTTTCCCTTTTTTCTCTATTAAGCTTCTTTCAATAAGCAGACTAAACCACACCTAGGATCTAGCTTCTTTTATTTGATTTTTTGTTTTGTTTTTAATTTTTTTAATTTTTATTTATTTTTTAAATTATTGTTTAAAATTTTTATTTATTACTTTATTCATTTTTGTCTTCTTCCAAAATGACAAAATGAAGGAATTCACCCCAAAAGAAAGAGGAGGAAAAATGACAGCCAGGGCCTTAATCAACACAGATATAAGCAAGATGTCTGAACTAGAAGTTAGAAGCATGATAATAAAAATACTAGTTGGGGTTGAAAAAAAACACAGAATCCCTTTCTGTGGAGATAAAAGAAATAAAATCTCATCAGGATGAAGTTAAAAATGCTATAACCAAGATAAAATCTTGAATGGATACCACAACAGCGAGGATGGATGAAGCAGAGCAGCGCATCAGCGATTTAGATGACAAAATTCTGGAGAATAGTGAAGCAGAAAAAAAGGGAAACAAAGGCAAAAGAGAACAATACAAGACTTAGAGAACTCAATGACTAATTAAAAAGAAATAACATCCTAGAGGCACCTGGATGGCTAAGTGTTCGACCCTTGCTTTCAGCTCAGGTTATGATCTCATGGTTTGTGAATGTAAGCCCAATATCAGGCTCTGCATTGCCAGTGTGGATCCTGCTTGGGATTCTTTCTCACTTCCTCTCTCTCTGACCCTCCCTGCTTGCTTTCTCATTCTCTCCAAGTAAATAAATAACCATTAAAAAAACAAACAAACAAACAAACAAAAAATCTGAGTCATAGGAGTCCCAGAAGATGAAGAGAGAAAAAAGTACAGAAGGTTTATAGTGGAAAACTGTCCTACTTGGGGGAAAGACACAGACATCAAAATCCAAGAATCACAGAGAACTCCCATTAGAGTCAACAAAAACTGACCACCACCAAGGCATATCATAGTCAAATTCACAAAATAGACAGACAAGGAAAGAATTATGAAAGTGCCAAGGGGAAAAAAAGTCCTTAACCTATAAGGGAAGACAGATCAGGTTTGCAGAGAAACTTGGCAGGCCAGAAAGGAGTGGCAGGATATATTCAATGGCTAAATTGGAAAAAATATACAGCCAAGAATTCTTTATCCAGCAAGGGTCTCATTCAAAATAGAATAAGAGATAAAGAGATTCCCAGACAAACAAAAACTAAAGGAGTTCATGACCACTAAAACGGTCCTGCAAGATATTTTAAGGGGGACCCTTTTGGTGGAGAAAAGATGAAACAAAATGAAAAGACCAAAAGCAACAAAGACTGAAAAGGACCAGATGGCATCATCAGAAACATCAACTCAACAGGCAACACAATGGCACTAAATACATATCTCTCAGTACTCACTCTAAATGTCAGTGGTCTCAGTGCTCCAATAAAAACACATAGGGTATCAGAATGGATAAGAAAAGAAGACCCATCTATATGCTGCTTATAAAAGACTCATTTTAGACCTAAAGACACCTGTAAATTGAAAGTAAGTGGATGGAGAACCATCTATCATGCTAATGGTCATCCAAAGAAAGCTGGTGTAGCCATACTTAAATCAGACAGACTAGATTTTGAACTAAAGACAGGAACAAGAAATGAAGAAGGACAATAAATCATATTTAAGGGGTCTGCCACCAAGAGGATCTAACATTTGTACATATTTATGCCCCCATTGTGAAAGAACTCAAATATATAAACCAATTAATCACAAACATGAAGAAACTCATTGGTAACATTACCATAATAGTAGGAACTTTGTAAATTTGGAAATTTTAAAAAACCATTAATACTTGGATATTAAAGAACATCCTGCTAAAGAATTAATGGGTTAACCAAGACAATAGAGAGGAAATTAAAAAGTACTTGGAAGCCAAGGAAAATGAAAACACGACAACCCCAAACCTCTGGGATACAGCAAAGGCAGTTATAAGAGGGAAGTATATAGAAATCCAGGCATTCTGAAAGAAGGAAGAAAGGTTCCAAATGATGAACCTAAACTTATACCTATGGGGCTGAAAAAAGAACAGCAAATAAAGCCCAAAAACCATCAGAAGAAGGGAAATAGTAAAGATTAGAGCAGAAATCAATGATATTAAAAAAAAAAGTAGAAGAGCTCAATGAAACCAAGAGCTGATTCTTTTAAACAGTTTACAAAATTGATAAAAACTTAGCCATATTGATCAAAAAGAAAAAGGAAAGGACCCAAATAATTAAAATCACAAATGAAAGAATAGAGATCACAACCAACACCACAGATATAGAAACAATAAGAGAATATTAGGAGCAATTATATGCCAACACACTGGGCAATCTGGAAGAAATGGACAGATTTCTAGAAATATAAAAACTACCAAAACTGGAAAAGGAAGAAATAGAAAATTTGAACAGACCCATAAACAGTAAAGAAACTGAATCAGTAATCAAAAATCTCCCAGCAAATAAGAATCTAGGGCTGGATGGCTTTCAAGGGGGAATTCTACCAAACATTTAAAGAAGAGTTAACACCTATTCTTTTGAAGCTGTTTCAGAAAATAGAAATGGGAGGAAAACTCCCGAACTCATACTACAAGGCCAGCATTACCTTGATTCCAAAACCAGACAAAGACCTCACTAAAAAGGAGAACTATAGACCAATTTCCCTGATCAACTGGGTGCAAAAATTCTGAGTAAGGTACTAGCCAACCGGATGCAACAATTCTTTAAAAGAATTATTCACCATGATCAAGTGGCATTTATTCCTGGGATGCAGGACTGGTTCAATATCCATGTATCGATGTGATACATTATATTAATAAAGGATAGGAATGACTCGATCCTCTCAATGGATGCTGAAAAATCATTTGACAAAATACAGCATCGTTTCTTGATAAAAACCCTCAAGAAAGTAGGGATAGAAGGACCATACCTCAAGATCATAAAGACCATATATGAAAGACCCACTGCTAATATCATCCTCAATGTGGAAAAATTGAATGCTTTCCTCCTTAGGCCAGGAACACGACAAGAATAGCCATTCTCACCACTGTTATGCAACAGTGTTTGAAGTTCTAGCTTCAGCAGTCAGACAGCACAAAGAAATTAAAAGGCATCCAAATTGGCAAGGAAGAAGTCAGACTTTCACTCTTTGCAGATGACATGACACTCTATGTAGAAAACAAAAAAGACTCCGTCAAAAAACTGCTATAACTGATACATGAATTCAGCAACATTGCAGTATATAAAATCAATGTACAGAAACCTGTTGCATTTCTATACAGTAATGAAACATCAGAAAGAGAAATCAAGGAATTGATCCCATTCACAATTGCACCAAAAAACATAAATTACCTAGGAATAAACCTAACCAAAGAGATGGAAAATCTATACACTTAAAATTATAGAAAGCTTATGAAACAAATTGAAGAGGACACAAAAAATGGAAAAACATTCCATACTCATGGATTGGAAGAACAGCCATTGTTAAAACGTCAATACTACCCAAAGCAATCTACATATTCAATGCAATGCCTATCAAAATGACACCAGCATTCTTCACAGAGCTTGAACAAATAATCCTAAAATTTGTATGGCACCAGAAAAGACCCTAGGTAGCCAAAGCAATCCTGAAAAAGAAAACCAAAGCTGGAGGCATCACAATTCTGGACTTAAAACTGTATTACAAAGCTGTAGTCATCAAGACAGTATGATACTGGCACAAGAAGACACACATAGATCAATGTAACAGAATAGAGAACCCAGAAATGGGTCCACAAACGTATGGCCAACTAATTTTTGAAAAAGCAGGAAAGAATATACAATGGAAAAAAAGACAGTCTCATCAGCAAATGGTGTTGGGAAAGCTGGGCAACGACATGCAGAAGAATGAACCTGGACCACTTTCTTATACTGTACACAAAAATAAACTCAAAATGGATGAAAGACCTAAATATAAGACAGGAATCCATCAAAATCCTAGAGGAGAAAACAAGCAACAACCTCTTTGACCTCGGCTTCAGCAACATCTTGCTTGACATGTCTCTGGAGGCAAAGGAAACAAAAGCAAAATGAACTGTTGGGACCTCATCAAGATAAAAAGCTTCTACACAGCAAAGTAAATCATCAGCAAAACTAAAGGCTCTGATGGAATGGGAGAAGATATTTGCAAATGACATATCAGATAAAAGGTTAGTAACCAAAATCTCTAAAGAAGTTATCAAACTCATTACTCAAAAAGCAAATAATCCAAGGGCGCCTGGGTGGCACAGTCGGTTAAGCGTCCGACTTCAGCCAGGTCACGAGTTCGAGCCCCGCATCAGGCTCTGGGCTGATGGCTCAGAGCCTGGAGCCTGTTTCCGATTCTGTGTCTCCCTCTCTCTGCCCCTCCCCCGTTCATGCTCTGTCTCTCTCTGTCCCAAAAATAAATAAACGTTGAAAAAAAAAGCAAATAATCCAGTTTGAAGAAATGGGCAAAAGACGTGAATAGACACTTTTTTCCAAAGAAGACATCCGGATGGCTAACAGACACATGAAAAAAATGCTTAGCATCACTCATCATCAGGAAAATACAAATCAAAACCACAATGAGATACTAACTCACACCTGTAATAATGGCTAAACTTAACAACTCAGGCAACAACAGATGTTGGCGAGGATGTGGAGAAAGGGGAACCCATTTGCACTGCTGGTGGGAATGCAAACTGGTGTAACAACTCTGGAAAATGGTATGGAGTTTCTTCAAGAAATTAAAAATATAGCTGCCCTACGATCCAGCAATTGAACTACTAGGTATTTATCCAAAGGATTCAAAAATGCTGAATTGAAGAGGTCCATGCAGGGGTGCCTGGGTGGCTCAGTCAGTTGAGCAACTGACTTCAGCTCAGGTCATGATCTCACAGCTTGTGAGTTCGAGCCCCATGTTGGGCTCTATGCTGACAGCTTGGAGCCTGGAGCCTGCTTCAGATTCTGTGTCTCCCTCTGTCTCTCTGCCCCTAACCCACTCACATTCTGTCTCTCTCTCAAAAATAAATAAACATTAAAAAAATTTAAAAGTATGAAGTGGTCCATGCATCCCAATGTTTGTAGCAGCACTATCAACAATAGCCAAAATATGGAAAGAGCCCAAATGTCCATCAACAGATGAATGGATAAATAAGATGTATATAGATTTGATGGAATATTACTCAGCAATGAAAAAAGAATGAAATCTTGCCACTTCCAACAACATGGATGGAATGAGAGTGTATTATTCTAAGCAAAATGTCAGTCAGAGAAAGACAAATGTCATATGATTTCACTTATAAGTGCAATTTAAGATACAAAACAGATCAATATAAGGGAAATGAAGCAAAAATAATATAAAGTCAGAGAGAGAGAGAAACCATGAGAGACTTCTAAATACAGGAAACAAACTGAGGGTTGCTGGTGGGGTGTTGGGTAGCGGGGAAGGACTGAAGGGGTGAGGGACATTAAGGAGGGCAATGGTTGGGATAAGCACTGGGTGTTGTATGTAAGTGATGAATCACCAAATTCTATACCTAAAAAATATACATATTTTGATTAAAAAATAAAAATAAAAATATTTAAACAACACATTTTTCTCTAAAGTGTAATGATAAATGAAATATTATAAGCACACAATAAAAGTTAATAGCTGAAGTAAAAAGGACTGTAGATACCTTTGGGGACCTGAAGTGTTGTAGGAATTTTCAGCATATCATCAAGCTTTGGGCCTCTCTCTGCTAGGCTCTGTAAAAACAATCAGGAGGTGCTGGGGAATTTTACTGGTGTAGGATACTAAGTACCAAAAATATTATTCAAGGTAGAAAACTAGATTCACCTACCCCTGGAAGAAAGTTTAAAAAAGTAGGTGCAACTACTTTGTAAGGCTGGGCCTTATAGAAAGCTTAAAGAGAAGCAGAGACAGCTGTGCCCCAGAGGCATTTATATATATATATATTAAATATAGTTTATTGTCAAATTGGTTTCCATACAACACCCAGTGTTCATCCCAACAGGTGCCCTTCTCAATGCCCATCACCCACTTTCCCCTCTTCCCCACCCTGCCCCCCATCAACCCTCAGTTTGTTCTCAGCATTCAAGAGTGTCTATTGGTTTGCCTCCCTCCCTGTCTGTAACTTTTTCCCCCTTCCCCTCCCCCATGGTCCTCCATTAAGTTTCTCAGGATCCACATATGAGTAAAATCATATAGTATCTGTCTTTCTCTGCCTGACTTACTTCACTTAGCATAATACCTTCCATTTCCATCCAAGTTGCTACAAATGGCCAGATTTTTCTTTCTCATTGCCAGGTAGTATTCCATTGTATATATAAACCATAATTTCTTTATCCATTTGTCAGTTGATGGACATTTAGGCTCTTTCCATAATTTGGCCATTTTTGAAAGTGCTACTATAAACATTGGGGTACAAGTGCCCCTATGCATCAGCACTCCTGTATCCATTGGATAAATTCCTAGCAGTGCTATTGCTGGGTCATAGGGTAGGTCTATTTTTAATTTTTTGAGGAACCCCACACTGTTTTCCAGAGTGGCTGCACCATTTTGCATTCCCAGCAACAGTGCAAGAGGGTTCCCATTTCTCCACATCCTCTCCAGCATCTATAGTCTCCTGAGTTGTTAAAGTTATCCATTCTGACAAGTGTGAGGTGGTATCTCATTGTGGTTTTGATTTGTATTTCCCTGATGAGGAGTGACATTGAGCATCTTTTCAAGTGTCTGTTGGCCATCTGATGTCTTTTTTAAAAATATTTATTTTTGAGAGAGAAAGAGAGAGAGAAAACAGGGGAGGGGCAGAGAGAAAAGGAGACACAGAATCCAAAGCAGGCTCCAGGCTCTGAACTGTTAAGCACAGAGCCTGATGCGGGGCTTGAACTCAAAAACCATGAGATCATGACCTGGGCCAAAGTCAGACACTTAACCAACTGAGCCACCCAGGTGCCCCCATCTGGATGTCTTCTTTAGAAAAGTGTCTGTTCATGTCTTCTGCCCATTTCTTTACTGGATTATTTGTTTTTCGGGTGTGGAGTTTGGTGAGTTCTTTATAGATTTTGGATACTAGCCCTTTATCTGATATGTCGTTTGCAAATATCTTTTCCCATTCCGTAGTTGCCTTTTAGTTTTGTTGATTATGTCCTTTCTGTGTCGAAGCTTTTTATAATAGTTCATTTTTGCTTTTAATTCCCTTGCCTTTGGAGATGTGTCGAGTTAGAAATCATTCCCCAGTGGTTTAAGCATGTGCCTATTGGCACAGTAACTTGCTTCTGTGATATCTCTAAGTATTGCCTGGGGACTGGAGCTCTGGGCTACCAGTAAGAAACCTGGTTCTTTAGTTTGAAGGAAAAGGAGGGGTATTGCTAGGTGGGAATCACCACACATTTGATATAAGAGAGAAAATGCAGCAACAGAAAAATCCCACTTAAAATAAGTCAAACAAAAAGTTCAAAGCTACATTAGAAGAGGGATGTCTGAGTGGCTCGGTCAGTTCAACATCAGACTCTTGATCTCAGCTCTGGTCTTGATCTTGGGGTCATGAGTTCCAGCCCCATGTTGAGACTTTTAAAAAAATAGGAAAAAAAACTACATTAGAAGGGCTAATGCTACCAGTGATAATCAAGACTCAACCCAGAGATGATGACTGTATCCTGATGAACCACAAATAATAACATAATCCGGCCTTTTAAAAAAGCATAAAACAATAGCCATGAAAATAAGATACAATTATAAAAAACAACAAGTTTGATATGAAAAATAATTTATTGAAAATATTTGTTGAAACATAAATACCAATAAAAAGTTAAATTTAGAAGTGGGTATAGACACAGATATAACTGGGGAACTAAAAAAAAAAAAAAAAGCAGGTCTGAGAAATTGAACCAGAGTATAGTAAAGAGATATAAAGAAAGGAAAAGTATAATAGTGAGGATCACAAAAGAATCAGAGCTTCCATAAAACAATAAAAAAGATTGCTTTAAAACCAAGTAACAATTAAACGGACCCCAGACTTTTCTATCAGTATTAATAGATGTGAGAAACACAGAACACAGTATTTTTAATGGCCTAAGATAAAGAACCTTATTACTTCTTTAACAAAGAACATTAATAAAAATACTTTTCAGGCATTTTAAATCTAAGGTGGCTTATTGTTTACCTTGTTATAAGAACTTCTAAAAATGAGCTATTCCTCAATTTGAATGAAAGGAACTAGGAATGAAAGAGAGATGCAACAAACAATAATGAGCAAAGAAAGCAGCAAAATGTGGCAAATTTAATTAAATAGTGTAAAGTAATAATAAAACTTATTTTAGCATGGTAAAATAAAAATAGCAATAAAATTTTATACAGTATTGACAAGGAAGGTGTGTGAGGGGCATGTGGGAGAGTATAGTGGGTAGTTAACTGTCTTTTATGTTGGGAGGAGAAGGGAGTACTTCACAACTTGAGAATATGTTTTTAAAAACATTGAAATATATATGTTAAAAATTTAAAGCTAATCACAAAAAATAGGGAAATAGAATCTGTAACTTTCAAGCAATCATAGAAACAAAAAGAGGTAGGTGGGTAGAACACAGTTTAGCCAGAGACCAGATAGCAAAAATAGAACACAAAAGAGAGAGAAGCAAAGAAAAAGCATGATAAATAGGAAACATAAAATGGATAGTAGAAATACATCCAAATATATAATTAGCCACAATAACTTATATTTATTAAGTTTGTGTATTAAAACATAAGGGACTAGTATAGATTAAAAATAAATACTAAGCAATTATGGGATATCTTAGAAGAGAAAAGACCTTAGCAGTAAGCTTGAAAATAACACGGTTGAAAAAAGATATACTATGCAAACCCTGACCATAAGAAAGCTAGTGTACTGGGGTGCCTGCGTGGCTCAGTTGGTTAAGCGTCCGACTTCAGTTTAGGTCTCGATCTCACGGTTTGTGGGTTCGAGCCCCGTGTCAGGCTTTGTCCTGACAGCTCAGAGCCTGGAGCCTGCTTCAGATTCTGTGTCTCCCTCTCTCTCTGTCCCTCTGCCACTCTCTCTCTCTCTGTCTCTCAGAAATAAACATTAAAAAAAAAAAGAAAGCTAGTGTACTGTTATTAATATGTAACAAAAGTAGAAAATGAAAAAAGAATGGCTTAAAATATGTGACATTCATAAACTGTATACACATGACAAATTAGTAAGGTTTATTACCTTACCCCATATTAATAAGGTTTATTTGAATAAGGCTTATTACATTGATTTAAAAGGTTCCTGTACCCCCTGTTATAATATAGTGATTACAACTTTTTCACATGTGTAAAATTTTTCAAAATTGACCATGCACTAGGTCAGAAGAATTATGTATATATTTCCAAATAAGTATGTATGGATTGTATTTTTTCTATAACATAACTAAATTAGAAATAAAAAATAAAAATATTATAAAAATGAAACAATAACAAACTTTTGTCTGGAAATTTAAAAAACACATTCATAAATGATTTATGGGTTAAAGAATTCATCACAATAGAAATTATACAATATTTAGACTTGAATGAAAACTTTCACTGACAACCTATTAAGTGCAGAGTTACACAATGAAAATACATTATGTTAAGTGTGTATAACAGGAAAATTTAAGGCAATGTCTATCTTAAGGAGCTAGAAGGAGAGCAAAGTGGAGTGGGGATGGGTGTGGTGGTAGAGGTGGTGGTAAATTCTAAAAAAATAGGAGAAAGGAAATGGAAATAATAGAAAAATAATGAAATAGGACATAAAAGGAAAAATAAAGATGATCTACAAAACAAAATCTGGCTCTTCGAAAATCGTTCAGTAAATGCTTGTATGGCATATCATGTAACAATCAGTAGTTTGTTAAAACAAGGCAGTTTTAATTATGACTGCCTTCTAATTACTATTCTTTTATTCTATTATTCATTTGCTTACAAGTGGCATTGGCTCCATAGTTAATCATTACTGCTGTTACCCCCCAAAATCATATACATACAAAATAATCAACTGAAGCAGATAGCACTGGGGAGGATCCCTCTAGTCCACCATTTCATCACCCCTTTCTTTTGCCTCTCTGCTATCCTCTTGTCCCCAGTAAGCAGTAACATGGATTGCTTGGCCCCTGGCAGCTTTACTTTCCAACACCAACATTTGTAGTGACTAACTAGGTACTAAGCAGTGTCTGGGTTCAAAGGATACAGTGATGAAGAAGATAGGAATGATACTAGCCTTTGGGGAATCTATGCCTTGTGAGAAAGAAAGACAATTAAACAAGCAAATTACAATGAATTGCTGAGAGGGAGCAGTGAGACTGTACTATGGGAGCCAGTAGCTAGGAAACCTAATAGGTAGCCTAGCAGGGAGAGGAACTTGAACTGAGAAGTGAAATTTAAACTTGGTCCTGAAAGGTGTTTATCAAATGCAGCAAAGTCAAGAGTGGGTAAACATTCAAGGCACAGAGAATATCATTAGCAAATCCTAAACGCAAAATAGTACATATCCTGGTTAATCTGAACCTGCATATGATTTTGGATCAGTAAAGTTGCTCATAACTGAACTAAACACCTATGTTTTCAAATTGTATTTGGTCAACTTCAACCATTTAATTCAATTGCAGCCTCAAATCTCAAATATAACATACAGTGTACTTACAATAAAAATATGAACTATAATGTAAGAATAATGACTTAGGTGTGAGTTCCATTGTCTATAAAATGAGCAATCTTACCTACCTTTGAAAACTGTTAGGACTGGAGATATAAATGTTAAACACCTAGAAGAGATAAAGAGAAGGCATTAATTTCAGGAGGTTATCATCATTGATTCATTCAGTCTTCACAATAAATTGCTGAGGTAATTATTCCTCCCTTAATTTTAGAGCTGACATTTAGAGAGATGAAGTCTCCAAGATAACATGTGACCTTTTTTTTTTTTTTTTTTTTTTTTTTTTTAGAGATTTGGCTCAGGTATTATCTTTCCTTTCATCTAAGTGAATTTTCCTTCTCATGAGCTCCAAGAGCATCATACGTAAAAATGAATCATACGTGTGTCAGATTGATTGTAATAATTTTTCTATATTTAAGACATATGAATACTCTGTTACCCAGAGAGCTACTCACTAGAGGATCTATGTCTCATTCATGCTACTTTCTAGTACATAGAGGGCAAGTAAAATATTTGCTGAATTAAAGTGGAAATTGAATGGGATAGAATAGTCTGATCTCAAATCACATAGTATTTTTACCATACCAGAAATATCTCACAATAATGTTCATTTTAGTAAGAAGATAATGAAATAAAATTCTTAAGAATTACTAATTTATTAATAATTTTAATAACTGAAAATTTTCCATGGTATGGAGTTTTTCTTTTTTTCCTCATACATTTGAAACAAAGTTTCTACTTTTGGTGTCCCTTGTTTAATGTGGTGAAGAAAACTCTGATGTAGCCTAAGAATTTTCTTCTCAAGGGATGGTTAAAATGAATGGTATGTACTCAGTATTTCTTTTGACTTCTTTCACAAAAGGAAGCAAGTTACAAAGCAGATTATATAGAAGCATCTCCTAGAAGGCATGTAATTTGAGGTAACTTACTTTGGTTGCAAAAATAGTAATCTCTTCATTTCAAAAGGTAACCAGGCTGTAATACTGTTAAAAAACTCAAGGAAACTGAAATCAGCCAAATAAAAATCTATTACTTTTATTAAGATTTTTTAGACCTCAACTGATGACATAATATCCTTTTTGGAACTATCACAAATTATGTTGTATTTTATAGTGAAGTCAAGTTAAATACTCACAAAAATATAAACTTAAGACGTGCACAGAATACAACCACCTGTATATAATTCATCCTTCAACTAGTAGAGGTATTCCAGAATTTCCAAGGATATTTTATTTGTCTACATTTTACTGTAGTTTATTTTTGCTGTTGCTTGGTTAATAATAATAAATAGAGTAATTGAGGAAGAATTATAGCTACCAAACATTTATCGTGATTTTCATTATGTGCCATTTTAGAAAGTAAGAAGTATTCAAATGAGAGTTATCCTCTAATCAGAATTGGTAAATATCCTTGCATTTGCCATGTTATGTTCTTTTTCATTTAGAGAGCACTGTTATATAATGATTAGAAAATTAAGCTGTTTCTGTCTCCAGTATGTGAGGAGGCTTAGGAAGAAATCCCATGGTCTCTCTGTCTCAATGTTCTCCTTTTTAAAATCAGGATAATCTCTCCATTGCCTCAAAATAATGTGGAAATTCTGGAAAAAATGCTAGTAAAGTAAAATCAACTTGGAATGATGAAAGAAATACACACTTTCCAGATGAGTGAAAGGTCAGAAATCACAGGGTGATTTATGCACAGAAATCTACTTTAAAATGTTTCTCAAGAAAGATATCTGTTCATAAATAACTGTCTTTCTGTATCACTGAGAGAGAAATGTATTTCCTTGGTTACTATTACTCATTTGTTGGAGTCTGTCACAGGAGTTCAGGAATTTTGAAATTCACCCAAATCTTGTTGGATGCTTACTATGTGGTAGAATTTTGCTATGCCTTGGGATTACAGATGGGAGGGGAAAACCCTCTGATTACTTCATAATCTATAGGGAAAGTCAGATTGTAAGCTATGCTAAGTGAAAAAAAAATTATGTAAAGTTCATAGCAAAGTGCCCAGGAGATAGTCAAAGCATAATTTTAGGGTCACCTGGGTGGCTTATTTGGTTAAGCAACTGACTTCTGCTCAGGTCATGATCTTGGGGTTTGTGAGTTCGAGCCCTGTGTTGGGCTCTGTGCTGACAGCTCAGAACCTGGAACCTGCTGCAGATTCTGTGTCTCATTCTGTCTGTGCCCTTCCTCCACTCATATTCTGTCTCTGTCTCTCTCTCAGAAATTATATACAACATTAAAAAATAATAAAAATAATTTTAACAGCCATAAACCCAGTAATCAGCCCCCAACCAGCTCTTTTAGGGCTGCTTCAAAACCTTTTTATTGTTTTCTATAACACAGTGCTTGTTATATTTTAGGGCTCTATAAATGTTTGTTATGTACTCCTGATGAAAAGTAAAATAATCTTAAAATACTCTAAGAGCATTGGTAGGAAAAGGAACACTTTTAAAAGAATATAAATATAAAATATTTGATTGAGTATAAATAAAATCACGTTCCTCTTGATGCAGCTGACTACCTTAGTTTCTTGTCTCAGAATAGCATGATAGGGAACCAAATGGCATACGTAGTGCCGTGTTTTCAAACACTTCATTAGCAGTTGTTGGCTTGTAAGTTCAATTTAATTTATTAAGTATAGCCAACTTTTGTTGCTGGCTATTGTAAGACTTAGGAGAGATAAATTCATGTAATAGTTATTTTTTTGAGTTATGCATTTAATACTGAAATATATGATTATATATATATATATATATATATATATATATATATATAAAACATAATGATTTCTTATTGAAAACCACTATAAAAATTTGACAATGACAGTGTGTAAGAAGAGTTCAGGCCAATGGAGTAGATTAGTCTCAGCATAAAATCCTTACTTTGTGAAATCGAATTTCCATTTGGGAAATGGAAATAATAACTGTACCACCATAACAGAATTGTTGAAGACTAACTGAGAACATCTGTATAGAGATTTAGTATAAAGCCTGGCACACAGTATATGCTGAGTGAATATTGGCCTTTTTATTAGTGAAGGGAAATACGTATTGGGCATACTTTCTATGCATCTTTAAATACTTAATTTACTTCCTTGTGACATTGATTAACCTATTTGTTTGTATTATTAACTTCCTTAGACACCTGAATCTTTTGCTTAGATAATTCAATGTTAGAAAATTAATAAAAGGAATGACAGCTGAAGTTTGTTTTAAAAAAGTTATCTTTCTCACTTAAAGGGCTCAGTTGTCTTGGATTAAGTTTTTCTTGTATTATGAAACAATGGGAATTACACTTCAAGAAATCTATTAGGAAATGTTCTTTTGATATTGTAAATAAGTGGACTTAATATAGCATTTATTTATGAATTATTTATAATTTTAGTTACATTTATTTGAAGACTGAACTAGTTTTAAAAAAGGAAATGAAAAATGTGCCTTATTACCATTTATTTATTAACATTCTTAAATTTTCTAAATTTGTTTTAATTGACTAAGTTTCAGGACAAGATTAATTTATGCTATTTAATCAATAGCATGAATTATTTTTTCCACCTATACTATCTACGGATTAGTAATCTTAAAAAATATCACAAGATGTGTTATTGTAAACATAGTTTAGCATTTACTTTATTAGATATATTAATTACTTTCTTTTATAAATGACAATTTTGGATATATAAATGATTTACATTACTTAGGTTGCTAAAGTATTTTGTTGTATATCAACACCCCCCTCCCCCATGTGTATGGATCTGTTTACTTCACTTCCTAGCCAATTTTTTTTTCTGTTCAGCAGTTTCTTTTTTTTTCAATATATGAAATTTATTGTCAAATTGGTTTCCATACAACACCCAGTGCTCATCCCAAAAGGTGCCCTCCTCAATACTCATCACCCACCCTCCCATCCCTCCCACCCCCCGTCAACCCTCAGTTTGTTCTCAGTTTTTAACAGTCTCCTATGCTTTGGCTATCTCCCACCTAACCTCTTTTTTTTTTTTTCCTTCCCCTCCCCCATGGGTTTCTGTTAAGTTTCTCAGGATCCACATAAGAGTGAAACCATATGGTATCTGTCTTTCTCTGTATGGCTTATTTCACTTAGCATCACACTCTCCAGTTCCATCCACGTTGCTACAAAAGGCCATATTTCATTTTTTCTCATTGCCACGTAGTATTCCATTGTGTATATAAACCACAATTTCTTTATCCATTCATCAGTTGATGGACATTTAGGCTCTTTCCATAATTTGGCTATTGTTGAGAGTGCTGCTATGAACATTGGGGTACAAGTGCCCCTGTGCATCAGTACTCCTGTATCCCTTGGGTCAATTCCTAGCAGTGCTATTGCTGGGTCATAGGGTAGGTCTATTTTTAATTTTCTGAGGAACCTCCACACTGCTTTCCAGAGCGGCTGCACCAATTTGCATTCCCACCAACAGTGCAAGAGGGTTCCCGTTTCTCCACATCCTCTCCAGCATCTATAGTCTCCTGATTTGTTCATTTTGGCCACTCTGACTGGTGTGAGGTGATATCTGAGTGTGGTTTTGACTTGTATTTCCCTGATGAGGAGCGACGTTGAGCATCTTTTCATGTGTCTGATGGCCATCCGGATGTCTTCTTTAGAGAAGTATCTATTCATGTTTTCTGCCCATTTCTTCACTGGATTGATTATTTGTTTTTCGGGTGTGGAGTTTGGTGAGCTCTTTATAGACTTTGGATACTAGCCCTTTGTCTGATATGTCATTTGCAAATATCTTTTCCCATTCCGTTGGTTGCCTTTTAGTTTTGTTGGTTGTTTCCTTTGCTGTGCAGAAGCTTTTTATCTTCATAAGGTCCCAGTAATTCATTTTTGCTTTTAATTCCCTTGCCTTTGGGGATGTGTCGAGTAAGAGATTGCTATGGCTGAGGTCAGAGAAGTCTTTTCCTGCTTTCTCCTCTAAGGTTTTGATGGTTTCCTGTCTCACATTCAGGTCCTTTATCCATTTTGAGTTTATTTTTGTGAATGGTGTGAGAAAGTGGTCTAGTTTCAACCTTCTGCATGTTGCTGTCCAGTTCTCCCAGCGCCATTTGTTAAAAAGACTGTCTTTTTTCCATTGGATGTTCTTTCCTGCTTTGTCAAAGATGAGTTGGCCATACTTTTGTGGGTCTAGTTCTGGGGTTTCTATTCTATTCCATTGGTCTATGTGTCTGTTTTTGTGCCAATACCATGCTGTCTTGATGATGACAGCTTTGTAGTAGAGGCTAAAGTCTGGGATTGTGATGCCTCCTGCTTTGGTCTTCTTCTTCAAAATTCCTTTGGCTTTTCGGGGCCTTTTGTGGTTCCATATGAATTTTAGGATGGCTTGTTCTAGTTTTGAGAAGAATGCTGGTGCAATTTTGATTGGGATTGCATTGAATGTGTAGATAGCTTTGGGTAGTATTGACATTTTGACAATATTTATTCTTCCAATCCATGAGCAGGGAATGTCTTTCCATTTCTCTAAATCTTCTTCAATTACCTTCATAAGCTTTCTATAGTTTTCAGCATACAGATCTTTTACATCTTTGGTTAGATTTATTCCTAGGTATTTTATGCTTCTTGGTGCAATTGTGAATGGGATCAGTTTCTTTATTTGTCTTTCTGTTGCTTCATTGTTAGTGTATAAGAATGCAACTGATTTCTGTACATTGATTTTGTATCCTGCAACTTTGCTGAATTCATGTATCAGTTCTAGCAGACTTTTGGTGGAGTCTATCAGATTTTCCATGTATAATATCATGTCATCTGCAAAAAGTGAAAGCTTGACTTCATCTTTGCCTATTTTGATGCCTTTGATTTCCTTTTGTTGTCTGATTGCTGATGCTAGAACTTCCAGCACTATATTAAACAACAGCGGTGAGAGTGGGCATCCCTGTCGTGTTCCTGATCTCAGGGAAAAAGCTCTCAGTTTTTCCCCATTGAGGATGATGTTAGCTGTGGGCTTTTCATAAATGGCTTTTATGATCTTTAAGTATGTTCCTTCTATCCCGACTTTCTCAAGGGTTTTTATTAAGAAAGGGTCCTGGATTTTGTCAAAGGCCTTTTCTGCATTGATTGACAGGATCATATGGTTCTTCTCTTTTTTTTTATTAATGTGATGTATCACGTTGATTGATTTGCGAATGTTGAACCAGCCCTGCATCCCAGGAATGAATCCCACTTGATCATGGTGAATACTTCTTTTTATATGCCATTGAATTCGATTTGCTAGTATCTTATTGAGAATTTTTGCATCCATATTCATCAGGGATATTGGCCTGTAGTTCTCTTTTTTTACTGGGTCTCTGTCTGGTTTAGGAATCAAACTAATACTGGCTTCATAGAATGAGTCTGGAAGTTTTCCTTCCCTTTCTATTTCTTGGAATAACTTGAGAAGGATAGGTATTATCTCTGCTTTAGACGTCTGGTAGAACTTCCCTGGGAAGTGTTCTGGTCCTGGACTCTTATTTGTTGGGAGATTTTTGATAACCGATTCAATTTCTTCGCTGGTTATGGGTGTGTTCAAGCTTTCTATTTCCTCCTGATTGAGTTTTGGAAGAGTGTGGGTGTTTAGGAATTTGTCCATTTCTTCCAGGTTGTCCAATTTGTTGGCATATAATTTTTCATAGTATTCCCTGAAATTGTTTGTATCTCTGAGGGATTGGTTGTAATAATCCCATTTTCATTCATGATTTTATCTATTTGGGTCATCTCCCTTTTCTTTTTGAGAAGCCTGGCTAGAGGTTTGTCAATTTTGTTTATTTTTTCAAAAAAACAACTCTTGGTTTCGTTGATCTGCTCTGCAGTTTTTTTAGATTCTATATTGTTTATTTCTGCTCCGATCTTTATTATTTCTCTTCTTCTACTGGGTTTAGGCTGCCTTTGCTGTTCTGCTTCTATTTCCTTAAGGTGTGCTGTTAGATTTTGTATTTGGGATTTTTCTTGTTTCTTGAGATAGGCCTGGATTGCAATGTATTTTCCTCTCAGGACTGCCTTCGCTGTGTCCCAAAGCGTTTGGATTGTTGTATTTTCATTTTCGTTTGTTTCCATATATTTTTTAATTTCTTCTCTAATTGCCTGGTTGAGCTACTCATTCGTTAGTAGGGTGTTCTTTAACCTCCATGCTTTTGGAGGTTTTCCAGACTTTTTCCTGTGGTTGATTTCTAGCTTCATAGCATTGTGGTCTGAAAGTATGCATGGTATAATTTCAATTCTTGTAAACTTATGAAGGGCTGTTTTGTGACCCAGTATATGATCTATCTTGGAGAATGTTCCATGTGCACTCGAGAAGAAAGTATATTCTGTTGCTTTGGGATGCAGAGTTCTAAATATATCTGTCAAGTCCATCTGATCCAATATCTCATTCAGGGCCCTTGTTTCTTTATTGACCGTGTGTCTAGATGATCTATCCATGTCTGTAAGTGGGGTGTTACAGTCCCCTGCAATTACCACATTCTTATCAATAAGGTTGCTTATGTTTATGAGTAATTGTTTTATATATTTGGGGGCTCCGGTATTCGGCACATAGACATTTATAATTGTTAGCTCTTCCTGATGGATAGACCCTGTAACTATTACATAATGTCCTTCTTCATCTCTTGTTACAGCCTTTAATTTAAAGTCTAGTTTGTCTGATATAAGTATGGCTACTCCAGCTTTCTTTTGGCTTCCAGTAGCATGATAAATAGTTCTCCATCCCCTCACTCTCAATCTAAAGGTGTCCTCAGGTCTAAAATGAGTCTCTTGTAGACAGCAAATAGATGGGTCTTGTTTTTTTATCCATTCTGATACCCTATGTCTTTTGGTTGGCGCATTTAATCCATTTACATTTAGTGTTATTATAGAAAGATATGGGTTTAGAGTCATTGTGATGTCTGTTTTATGCTTGTAGTGATGTCTCTGGTACTTTGTCTCACAGGGTCCCCCTTAGGATCTCTTGTAGGGCTGGTTTAGTGGTGACAAATTCCTTCAGTTTTTGTTTGTTTGGGAAGACCTTTGTCTCTCCTTCTATTCTAAATGACAGACTTGCTGGATAAAGGATTCTCGGTTGCATATTTTTTTCTGTTTAGCACACTGAAGATATCGTGCCAATTCTTTCTGGCCTGCCAAGTTTCAAAAGAGAGATCAGTCACGAGTCTTATAGGTCTCTCTTTATATGTGAGGGCACGTTTACCCCTTGCTGCTTTCAGAATTTTCTCTTTATCCTTGTATTTTGCCATTTTCACTATGATATGTCGTGCAGAAGATCGATTCCAGTTACGTCTGAAGGGAGTTCTCTGTGCCTGTTGGATTTCAATGCCTTTTTCCTTCCCCAGTTCAGGGAAGTTCTCAGCTATTATTTCTTCAAGTACCCCTTCAGCACCTTTCTCTCTCTCTTCCTCCTCTGGGATACCAATTATGCGTATATAATTTTTTTTAGTGTATCACTTAGTTCTCTAATTTTCCCCTCATACTCCTGGATTTTTTTTCTCTCTCTTTTTCTCAGCTTCCTCTTTTTCCATAACTTTATCTTCTAGTTCACCTATTCTCTCCTCTGCCTCTTCAATCCGAGCCGTGGTGGTTTCCATTTTGGTTTGCATTCGTTTAAAGCGTTTTTCAGCTCCTGGTGACTGTTCCTTAGTCCCTTGATCTCTGTAGCAAGAGATTCTCTGCTGTCCTCTATACTGTTTTCAAGCCCAGCAATTAATTTTATGACTATTATTCTAAATTCACTTTCTGTTATATTATTTAAATCCTTTTTGAATAGTTCATTAGCTGTTGTTATTTCCTGGAGATTCTTCTGAGGGGAATTCTTCCGTTTGGTCATTTTGGATAGTCCCTGGAGTGGTGAGGACCTGCAGGGCACTTCCCCTGTGCTGTGGTGTACAACTGGAGTTGGTGGGCAGGCCGCAGTCCGACCTGATGTCTGCCCCCAGCCCACCGCTGGGGCCCCAGTCAGACTGGTGTGTGCCTTCTCTTCCCCTCTCCTAGGGGCGGGATTCACTGTGGGGTGGCATGGCCCATCTGGGCTACTTGCACACTGCCAGGCTTGTGGTGCTGGGGATCTGGCTTATTAGCTGGGATGGTAGGCAAGGTGCACGGGGGCAAGAGGGGCAGGCTTAGTTCGCTGCTCCTTAGGTGATCCACTTCAGGAGGGGCCCTGTGGCAGCGGGAGGGAGTCAGATCCCCTGCCGGAGGTTTGGCTCCACAGAAGCACAGAGTTGGTTGTTTGCGCGGAGCGAGCAAGTTCCCTGGCAGGAACTGGTTCCTTTTGGGATTTTGGCTGGGGGATGGGTGAGGGAGATAGGGCTGGCGAGCGCCTTTGTTCCCCGCCAAGCTGAGCTCTGTCGTCCGGGGGCTCAGCAACTCTCCCTCCCTTTGTCCTCCAGCCTTCCCGCTTTCGGAGCAGAGCTGTTAACTTATGACCACCCAGACGCTAAGTCGCGCTTACTGTTGGAACACACTCCGTCCAGCCCCTCCGTTTTTGCCAGCCAGACTCAGGGGCTCTGCTTGGCCAGCAGGCTGCTCCTCCGCCCCGTCTCCCTCCCGCCAGTCCGTGGAGCGCGCACCGCCTTGCCTCCCTTCCTACCACTTCCGTGGGCCTCTCGTCTGCGCTTGGCTCTGGAGACTCCATTCTGCTAATCCTCTGGTGGTTTTCTGGGTTAGTTAGGCAGGTGTAGGTGGAATCTAAGTGATCAGCAGGACGCGCGGTGAGCCCAGCGTCCTCCTAGGCTGCCATCTTCCGGGCAAAGTCCTAGCCAATATTTAAAAACATTGTGTCACAATCAGGCTACTTCATGGAAGTATATTGTGTACATATGAAACTGTTCATTTTGTGTATTTTAGTTGAAAAGAAGTTGAACACCACTGTTTTAGAAGTGTAGAGGTCCACTTACTCCTTCCAGTCTTGAGGAAGTTGAAAAGTGTAGCTGATATATCTCAAAAGTTTGGGCATGATGCTGATGCTATCATGTCAGAAGTTAAAAAAAACAAAACATGAACCATCACATATATCCTGAGTACAATAATGTGCTTAAGCCAGATTGGACCAGAACTTAAGAGGGTGATTAAATTTTCAGGAATTTCATGAGCTGGTTGTTAAATACAACCATTATGAAAAATTAAGTTTTATAACCGTATAATCATATAAATCATGTCAAAAACAAATGTAACAAATACTAAAAACTCCTTGAATCATAATTTTTTAGTTCATTTTTATCTTAATGATGCTCTTGAGATTTTTTCTCTTACACTGTATGTTGTAAATTCAAGTTTCTACAATGATGAAAATGTTCTTTAATACATTAGCCAACTAGCCACATGTATTTATTGAACACTTGAAATATGGCTACTGTTACTGAGGAACTAAATTCTAAATTTTATTTAATTATGATGAATTTAATATAAATTTGAATAGTCACTTGTGGCTACTGGCTACCATATTGGACAGTTTTATCTCACAAAGTTTGAACACTAGGTGAATTAGGAAATAACTTTTGCTAAGTGGCCAGGCACTTTTCTAAAGTGCTTTACATGAATTAACTCACTTAATCCTCATAGTAGTCCTCCAAGATAGACATTACTAACCTCACTTTACATTTTGAGGAGACAGGCTTAAGTATGTTAAGTGACTTGTTCAATACCATACACCATGAGAATGATGGAAATCAAGACTCAACCTCAAGCAGTCTAATTTTAAGGTCAGACCTCTTAAAACATACTACTATTATTTGTGATAAAATTTACAAAATTTCATTCAAATATCCACTTCAATAGAAAACTATCAAGTTTTCAGTGCAACCTGCTACAAAACCAAAGGAGAAAATCAGTGCAATAAACAATTATAATAAAAAAAAGCAGGAAAAATAATAATATTAATTCATAAATTAGTGTATTGAGCAAGGTAGGATATTGAGTATGTATTAACTAGTTCATGAGCTGCAGAGCCTGGGGTGCCTAGTTCAGAGGCTAATGATTCGCATTCTTGTACATGTCTTTGGTGTTCTATGTATTGAGGAATATGGTTGCTTTCATTTCTTCAAACTCCCTAAGAGCTTCCTACTCTTTTTTGGCACTGGCACAGTTTCAATAGATACATTTATTTGGTTTAAACACTTAAAGGTTAATTGAAAAGTGATTAAAATGTCCTTAGGTGAAATTTGATATGTATTGTATATTATTGGATAATTACTACTTTATTTGCATACCATTGGGTAAAACTTGTGTTGCATATATTCATTGTCTCAAAACTAAACTATCTCTTGCTTCTGGGTGAGACAAGAAAGACATTTCAAAAATTCTATTCTGTTTATCACAGCTGAACTTCAAATTATAAACTTTTTGGCCTAGGTAATCACATTAGACTATATTCTGTTTAAGATATCAGCAATAAATGATTCTTTAAAAAAAATCATGTTTTCTGCTTCTAAACTTTGTTAGCATGCAATGTTAGCTTATAAATGCTAGTAAATTTTGTTATTTTTAAAAGTTTTTTATTTTAATTTCAGTTATTTAACATACACGTTCTGAAGTTGTTATCAGGTACCTATGGATTTAGTATTGAAAACTCTGGCTGGCCGATTGACTTTTTATTATTATTTAACTTTAGTAATGCATTTTGCCTTAAAGTCTAATATGTCAGATAATGATATAACTATACTAGCTTTCTTTTGGTTAGTGTTTGCATAGAATAACTTTTCTCATCTTCTATACCTTTTTGCGTCTTTGTGCTTATGATGTATATCTGTTATATATATATATATATATATGTGTATATATGTGTATATATGTGTATATATGTGTATATATGTGTATATATATGTGTGTATATATATATATGTGTATATATATGTGTATATATATGTGTATATGTGTATATATGTGTATATGTGTATATATATGTGTATATATATATGTGTATATATGTGTATATATGTGTATATATGTGTATATATGTGTATATATGTGTATATATATATATATATGTGGATACACACACATATATATATATATACACATACACACATATAATATAACCTTAATATTTTAATTATAATTTTGACCCATTTACATTTAATGTAATTATTCATATGTATGTATTTATATTCACTTTCTTACTACTTGTTTTCTGCTTTCTCCTCTCCCACTCTGCCCTTCTATTACATGAATTTTCTCTCATTTATTTCCTTTGTATTAATAACATATTTTTAAAATTCTACTTTCCCCCAACAATTTAGCTATTAGTAATAGTATTCTTTTAGTAGTTACTATAGTTGTACAATATGCATCCTTAATCAATTGCAGCCTAATAAATGTTGATATTTTTACTACTTCCTACACACTAGTGTACTTTCATTCAATCTCTCATACTTTTTATCACGTATTTCAGTTTTCAATTATCATAAACCCCATGTGACTTTATTACTTTAAACAGTCAATGTCATTTACATTTACCCACATATTTATAATTTTCAGTGCCCTTTATGCCTTCCTGAATTTCAGAGTTTCCATCTGTGATATGCTTTCTTTCTGAAGAACTTCATCTAATATTCTTCAGCAAATCTTTTATTGTTGCCAATAAATATTCCCTGCAAGTTTCTTTATGTTACTTTCACATTTGAAGGATATTTTCCTTCTGAATAGAATTCCTGGTAGAAGATATTTTCTTTCACTGTTCAAAAAATACCATTTTATTGTCTTCTGACTTCCATCAATTCTTTTGAGAGAAAAACTTTCAGCCCTTTTTGTTGCTTGTTGACAGTATGGTGTCTTTGTTTTTTTGTTGCTTTCAATGCTTTGTTTTTCTCACCTTGGTCCACAGCAATTTTACTGTGACCTGCATGAGTTTCCTTATTTCTACCTTTTTAAAGGTTTTAGAACTTATTGCTTTCACGTCTTTCATTATTTTGGGGAAGTTCTTGGTCTGTTTCTCTTGAAATATCACTACTGTCTCATTTTCTGTCCTCTCCCAATTATGTGTATGTCCTCTGATCCCAATTATGTGTATATTAGCTCTGTATATGTTGCCCTTTTTCTTTCATGTTTCGTTTTTGTTGTTGTTATAGTTTTCTTTCTGTATTTTCTTTCCTATTTTTCCATGCTTTGGTGTAGATAGTTATTACAGTCCCATCTTTAGTCCTCTTGCCCTTTTTGCTCACCTGTTCAATCTGCTGTCAAATACATGTGTTTAGTTTGTTTTTTTTAATGTTCACTTTTTTTCTTCTCATATTTCTTTGTTTTTTTAACTCCAGTTTCCTGGTAAAGTTCACATTCTTATTATGTATTTTTTAACATATTAATTCTGGTTATTCTAAAATCTGTGATAACTACTCTTACCTGGATTTTATATGCATCTCTATTTTCTTATTTCTAGGCAGTTTTTAGTTATTAGTTGTTGACAAGCCTAGCCTATTTTTACCAAAACGAGGTAGTGTGTATGAAAATTTGTAAATGTTGTGATTGACTTATTACCCTCCACAGAAGGTCTATCCTATCATTTAGTAAACAAATACAGTGAGGACTAATCACCCTCATTCACAAGAGCTGAGTTGATTCAGGCTGCTTGTCTATGTCTGGTTTGTGCCACTTGTAGAGTAGAGCTCTCCAAGAATTCTAGCTGACTGTTTACTAGGGATCTTCCTTCTTTAGCTGCTACTACACTCATTTTTATTTCCTCTGGGCCATCAGAGTATAGAAAGTTCCCCTCTTCTTTGCAGAGATGTTCTGTGTAGATTCTTAGCCTTTTATCCTGTGCAGTTTAAGAAGCTTATTTTTCTTCACTTTCTTCTGCTTCTGGTTTCTGGCCTCTTACATTCCCCAAACCCTGTATCTCTGTAGTCCTAGGATATTCCCACAGTCTCTCTTGCTGTCTTTTCTGAGCTGTGGTCCTCTCCTAGATTCAGAGCTTTCCTCTTTCTGCTATGAGGTGGTTTTATCCCCAGGGTAAAAGTAACTCCTGAACTGTCATCTCACTTCTCTTCTTCTCTATTTTCTCTTGAGATCTTGACTGACCCCTCTAGTCTGATTAGCTTCAGGTAGCTCTCTAATGCTTTCAAAATATTTTAAAAAGTTATCCTTCAGAGGCTAATCTATTATAATCAGAAGCAGGCATCAGCAAATTATTTACTGAATGTTTTCTATGTGCCAGATTAGTATTAACTGCTGGTAGTACAATGGTAACGTTTTTAAAAATACCTAAAACATACAACATGTAACATTCCATTTAACATAGTAAGTTATATGTGTGTGTGTTTATAAAGGATACGGTCTCTAACTCAAGGAACAAAAATGTTCTACTGACTAACATGGAAACATGACACATAAATAGATACATTTGTAAGGAATTATGTTAGAGGCATGAAACATATACTATAGGACTTCAGAGGAGGAGCACTTAACTTGGCCTAGAAGTGGGTGTAAAGAAAGTGAGCCAAAATGCTTCCTATAGGATGTGTGACCAGGAAAGGAATTCCAAAGATTGAGAAAGAGTCAAGCATAGGATGTCATCTACTTGACCCAATACAACTTCTAATGATACTGTATTAATACTGAAAATATACTTCCTGTTTTTATTTAAAACACTAGTGCGTTTGAAACATTAAAGCATATTTGAAGTTGTAAAGTTGGTTTATAATTTTTAACCATGGCATTTGATTTCTCCATAGGTTTTCAAAACAATGAATATCACACAAATTCGAGATCCTTCTCTGCCTCCCCCCGAAAAAATGCCTGAAGCCTATTCTGCAAAAATTGCTCTTTTTGGTGCTGGGCCTGCAAGTATAAGTTGTGCTTCCTTTTTGGCTCGATTAGGCTACTCTGACATCACTATCTTTGAAAAACAAGAATATGTTGGTGGTTTAAGGTAATGCCTACATTTTTTTTCATGTTTAAAGTATTAAAAATGATGAGGTAAAAATTATGAATATTGTTGATTCATAATCATATAGGAACTTCAGACTCACAGATGGTATTTTAAATGTTCTTTTTCCAAATGCTCGATTTTGATTTCATTATTCACTTTAGTTGGCTTTAAGCAGTATTTATTTAAAAATTTCTCTGTCTAGTTTCTGTGAATTTAAGATAAATCTCAGCAAAATATTTTATGGATAGAAGAAGCTGTCATATGAAAACTTATTTCATCCCTCTAAATCTGTCCTTTAATGGAGATATGTCTGAAAATTATAGAAATTAAAGATGGGAAAAACGTAGGTCTGTAGAATACCTGGATAATTCATTTTGTTGTATACGTAGTCATGTTGGTCTGCTCACATATTTTTAATTTGAAATCTCTTTAGATTTGCATTTGATTAAAATCATGTCAGAGTCTACTAAAATTGTTCCATTTTAATGTACGCATATGCAGTTTTATTTCATAAATACCTTACTAATATTTAATATTAATCAGCATCGTGATTATAAATCAGGACTCACAGCCTTTTATTCCCATGAAGATTCATTCATTGAAATGGGAAAATATTTACTTTGTATCAATGACTTTCAGATATTCAAAGCACACTTAGAAATTGGGTGGAGAAGTTTGCTTCATTTAAAGTAGATAGAACTCTATAGTGGAGATACATTACATTTGTGATTAAAATGAAATAAAATTTATTATAAGTAGGAAATGCAAATTACTTAAAACATTTGATATAAAAATGAGAAAGAATTTGGATGGAAAGTTAATATTACTCAATTTGTTATTTTTCATAAATGTGTCATCTTGCATTAGAAAGTTATGACATAAAATACTGTCATTTGGCATATCTGTTGTTGTATTAACATTTAAATTTAATAGCTACTTAATAGCTACTTTTAAAGTAAATTTATCATATTTAATGATCACAGAATACATTTAATCAAATTATGACTAAAATTTGTGCTTATGTTTTTTTTATATTTTATGACACCTATAAATATGTCAATAATTGTAAAATTTCATATTGGTCAAATGACTATATGAACCCAAAATAAGCTGGCACTAATATAAAACTATTTGACTGAATCATCAAGCCAAGGTATCATATAATAGGAAAACCTATTAAAGAGGATATGAAGCATAAACTGAAGAAAAAAATAACCTGATTGTCAAGAAATAATTATTTTTTCTGTATTGATGTTTCACCACTACGAGTTTTAAGGGATTACACATAGTTTGTAAAGTTTTTTATTTACTCCTGGAATGTAAAATACCTAATATATTATTTTGCTGGAATGATTTAGACTATCTTTTTAATGGTGTTTTACCACAGCTTTATTAATTAGGAAAAACATAATCTATTAGCAACATATGTATAAGCATTGTACATTTTTTTCAATTATACACATCAATGAATATGTGAGCTAATTTAAAAAATATGAACTTAATTGTTGTATACCCTAATAGGCTAGGAAAAATCTTTTTGCCCCTTAATTGCATTTCACATGGAACAGGCCTGGTTTGTGAATTATTCTGTGTCGGCAGTTTTGGTATATTATTATGGTAGCTAGCATCTCCATCTCTTTGTAACTCAAATGCAGAGTAGGAATTTCTAAATCATATAAACTAACACTAAACTTGTGCTTTTACATATTTGCTGAACATTTTCTAATGGGACAGATTCTCCTGGATTAATGATCTTTGTTTTTTTTTTAATTCTTTTTTGATTTATTTTCTTTCCTTTGCCTTTGAATGTTCCCAGTATCTAGGGACAATATAAAATGTTTAATCAGTCTTATTTGGACCATCCCATGGAAGAGGCATTATGTGCCACTGTTACAGGATTATAAAAACTGACATTGGAATTTAGCCAGCATTACAACCACAACCCTTTCCTGTTAATTTATTTTTTCACTTACAGATGCCTCTCATTCTCTTATACCTTCAAAGTGGCTAAAAAGATTAAATTAGCTTTGTATTTGAAATCAATTGCTTAAAGAGATGGTGTCAAGTTTTATCTTTCCTTCTCCTTTGCATCCAAACAGATTCTTTTATCCCTGGTGAATTAGTATCACAACCACTTTTAAAAAAATCACTAGAGTTGGTGAAAGATAGCAAGGACTTAATCCCTATTCCATTGAACACAATTGATTGATTTTTTTTTTTTTTGATGTGGCAACAATATTAAAATAATCAGTAGTTCTGCTTTCCTCTCCTTGTGGTTTCTTTTTTCAGGACTTGAGTTTAAAAAGGTTAAAGGGCTTCATATTATGGTAACAAAGATAAATAAAGATGGTATTAACAGACTGTAAGTGTGCATGCGTGTGTATCCTTTTGATTTTGTCTTTTCCCTTTAAAAATTAGTACCCATGAATTCTAACATTTTTGCTAGGTGTAGTATAGCCAGAGCAATGGTTTATTTTAGTTATTTCACACATTTTCACCACGTTTATTGCATTTCATATTGATTGACAATAAAGAAAACATGGGGTTTAGGTGAAATGGTTATAGCAATAGGAATTATTTTGAGTACATGTGTGATGTAACACAAATTTACAGTGTGGTACCTTTATCATAATAAATAGTATTATGAAAAGAGTGGGAGTTGTTATAGGTAAATTCCATTTACTTGAAAGCAGCATGAACATAGAAGAACGATTTTGTTTGTTTATTTGTTTAGGTTTCTGATACTCCACTGATGGTACTAAAGAATTTATTAAAAAAAATTTTTTTAATGTTTATTTATTTTTGAGAGAGACAGAGACAGAATGCGAGTGGATTAGGGACAGAGAGAGAGGGAGACACAGAATCTGAAGCAGGCTCCAGGTTCTGAGCTGTCAGCACCAGAGCCCGATGCGGGGCTTGAACTCACGAGCTGTAAGATCATGACCTGAGCCGAAGTTGGACACTCAACCGGCTGAGCCACCCAGGCGCCCCAAGAATTTATGGTTCCCATAAGGAAAATTTCTGTCAACACTTTAGATGGTTAAAAGAGTACAAATGGAGGAATAAAAGTTTGTTTTCTTAAGCACAACAAACTTAGGAAATAAGCCTTCCAATCAAATTCTGTCTTCCTTTCTTTTATCCCCTGTCTTACCATGTGGTCTTGCTAGTGATCTCATTTACTTTCATGGTCAGTTACCACCTACAGGAAAATTATTTTAAAATCTGTACTTGTCCTAACCTCTCTCTCTGTCCTGGTCATACATTCAAATCCTGGATATCTCTTATAAATTTCACCAGACCATTCAATATTACGCCTCTTCCTGAGTTTGGTCCCTCAGTGGAGGGCATCACCAAAACAAATGGGAATTATCTGCACTACTCTTCAGTGTCCTGGCAATTTGTATTTTGTGAATACTTTTAAAATATCCTCTCATCTCTCCACCTCTATGCCCCTAACATCTCACTTGTTGTACCTGTATAGCCTCCAAATGGATCTCTTTGCTTCCTGATTTGTCTTTTTCAAATTCATTTTTCTAACAGTTTCCAAAACTGGTTATGTCACCCTTCTACTTGTAATCTCTCAGTAGCTCCCCATAATCTGAGACAATGATTCTGGCTTGGTATTGAAAGCCATGACGTGATCTTACCTTTCCTCCCTCTCTCACTCCCTCCCTCTCGCCTTTCCTTCCTCTCTTCCTTCCTGCCTTCAATATCTATTGATCTCCTATGCGCTAGTCATAATCTCAGCACTAGAGCTCAGAAGTGGACAGAACAAAGTACCTCTTCTCATGGGGATTATTACACTCTAGTAATGGGAAGCAGACAATAAACAAACAATAAACCAAATATAGAATATGTCAGGTGATGATAAATGCATTAAGGTTTGTTTGTTTTTTAACTGGCAGTTTAGTGGTATGGTAGCATATTTAATGCCTGGAGTAGATTTTTTTTAATATACTAATTCTCTAATCTATGCAATAAAGTAATTTTCAATAAAAATCATAATAATCAGTAATAAAAACTATTTTGATTCATTCCTATAAAAAACATTAACAATTGAAGTAATTTCAATATTAAAGTAATAGCTCACACTGTTTCACTATTTTTTTTAATTAAAAAATTTTATTTCCAATGTTGGTTTATTTTTGAGAGAGAGCGTGAGCAGAGAAGGAGCAGAGAGAGAGGGAGAACACAGAATCTGAAGCAGGCTCCAGGCTCTGAGCTGTCAGCACAGAGTCCAACACAGGGCTGGAACACACAAACCACAAGATCATGACATGAGCTGAAGTCGATCACTTAACTGACTGAACCACCCAGGCGCCCCTCACTATTTTAATTTGAAGCACAAAAGCCTCATAGTTGCCCAAAATTAGAGTTGATGTAAATCATATTGCTTCATGTGCTATCATTTTATCAGTTCCAAACCGACTGTTTAAACATTAGCGTATGTCCTAGTAAGGGGTGGAGACACATGCTGCCTGTGGTAGTTGGAACAAGGAATGCTTTCAGCTAAATCAGTATGTGCCAGTGGCCACTGTTTAACTGCCATTTCTCACATTAACTTCCTTATAGAACTCAATGTTTACTAAGAATGGGTAATAAAAATGGGGCAATTTAAAGCTTATTCACATATTACTAGAACTCTACAGCAACCATAGCAATTATTTAGAATTTAGATCTACCAGAGATTTTGGGGGGGTAGGGACAGGTAGACTGTGTTTAGGATATCAGTGACACTGTTGAAAGCAGCTCAAGGTGAAAATACAAAGCAGGTTTATTTTGGGGTGCCTGGGTGGCTCAGTCGGTTAAGCGTCCGACTTTGGCTCAGGTCATGATCTCACATTCTGTGAGTTCGAGCCCCGCGTCGGGCTCTGTGCTGACAGCTCAGAGCCTGGAGCCTGCTTCGGATTCTGTGTCTCCCTCTCTCTGACCCTCCCCTGTTTGTGCTCTGTCTCTCCCTGTCTCAAAAATAAATAAAACGTTAAAAAAAATTAAAAAAAAATACAAAGCAAGTTTATTTTAATCAGCATTGTAACTGTTTAGTCTAAATCATTACACCCCCTTATGGCCTGCACCTGGGCTAGGGAATAGAGATGATGGAATTTGGGGCTTGAGCAACTCATAAAATGGAGTTCTCTGAGATCCAGTGTTGGGGTGGAAGACCCAAAGTTTAATTTGAGGCCTCATGAACCTGAGATACCTGTTAGACATTCAAGTGAACATAAAAGGCTGGAATTATGGTCTGAGGATAAGAATATGAGATTCATTACATGTAGATGACATTTAAAGCTCCGAAACAAGGAGGAATTCATCTAATACTCAAAATACCTGACTACAGGGCTGTGGTGTTTCTGCTAAAGCCTCCTGAAACCCCTCTGCTCCATTGTCGTTCCCTGATCACAGCATGTGTACTTTTTTCCTCCTCCCCTTTCTGTTCCTCTTCCTTGCCATTTTCTTTGTCCTCTGATGCCTTCCCTCTTCTTCACTTAACTGAAAGCTGATCATTTGTCACATTTCATCTACCTGATTATCTCATCCCACAATAAGCCTCCCCTTTTTTGAAACACTCTTGTTCACAGTGATATTTTACATTTGTCACATTGTACTGTGTATGTGTATATATCTCCCATCTGTCTGCTGATCTCATCCATTGGTGTATATAAATATGTCACATTTACAACTATCCATAATCACCTCCCTGTCCCCTGTCTACTCGTTAATAACCAAATCTAACCAACTTTTTTTGAGTATCTCACCTTCCACTTACTTCCTGTAGGATATCCTTGGAGATATCCTACACAGTTATTTGCTTAATGCTTTTGCTAAGCACTGTGGTAAATATTGGCTACAATGCTTTCAGGGCAGTATGAGGATCTAACCAAAGTTGCTGAAGCCACAGCAGCCTGGCATTCCATTTACTCCAATGCCTACTTCAGCTTTCAAAGTTATATTTCTTTTTTGCTTGTGTTTCCTCCTGCTGGGTTGGGTAATGTCATCCTTTCTTTCTTTGTGATCAACAGAAAAGTTGTAGCCTTTCTTTCAGAGCTATTTCTTAAATAACAACCATTTGCCTTCACTAGCATAAGTTTTTCTTCTTTTGTACCATAAACTTACTGAAATACCATAAAAATTTTAGGTTAGGGCTTAGTCAAGGGAAGGTACTATGCCTCACAATGTATCTGGATGTTGCCTTGCTATGGTTGGTTTATTTGGCTGGAGTTCGTTATTCACAGTTCATTGTTTTGTTCTCTTGTCCAGCCTTTTGAGAAACTTCATCAGACCCAACTTTAGTCCATTTCCAGTTTCTCTCACACAGAGCCCCATGCCTATCAAGGCTGGTGTCTGTGTCCACATACAATTCTTAATATTTAAGAATCTGTGTAGCCTTTTGGGCCATAGAGTAGGAAAAAATATACCCAACCCTTTTGGGTTCTTTGGCGGGGCCTGTGAAATAAGCAGACAAAAGACAGATTAATAAGAAAAACAGTTCACTAATACATGTATCATTCATACAAATAGAAGAACATAGTGATGATAGAACTTGAGGTTCTATCAAAAAGATAGAACTTGAGGTTTATATAGCTTCTTAACGAAGAACAATAAATTTGCGAGATGGCAAGACAAAGGAAAGGCTTTAGGCTTTTAGAGGCAACAAACTTTCTAGGGGTGGGAAGGTAGATATATGAGGAAAATTCATGGAATATAATGGTTATTTAGTAAGGTTTGTAATGTAGATTCTTTTTAGTCTTATTAGCCTGTTTTGGGGCTAAAAAGGGTCTAGAATTATCTCCTGGTGATTAAGAGTTCTGCCCTTACTGGTAGGGAAATAGAGATACACCTTTGTAAATTTATGTCCTGCTTTTAGGCAGATATTAGGGGGGCAGAGAGCTTTTCTCATATCTCCTTCTTCTCAGTTGCCTTCTGCTCAAAGTAATCCTTATACCAAAGTGACATTTTTTTGGGGAGTGGAATATTCTAATACCCTCCAAGGGCCCTCCGTGGTGCAGAGTATTATCATGACTTCCCAGGTAGTATGGCTAGAGTCCACAAGTCAGCTTAAGTGATTTTTATCTCTGACGTAGGCCCAAATTTACTCTCACATATAATCTTATGTCCTAACTAGATGGAAAGCCCCTGTATATAGGGCATTAATTTTATACTGTTTAATACTTTGCATTTTCTATAGCACTGAGCATATCTTGCTAATTGTTTTATGTATGGAAATTAATTGAATAGTTATGTTCTTAAGTCTCCAAAGAATGAAAAATCTGTGTGTGCACTTTGAAAGACTTGGTATTGAATGATCCAGTAGGTTCATCTTCAACTATTATTTATTTATTTTATAAATACATTGCTATAATACCTGGATATACCTCATTCATTGCATGTACTACATTCTATTGCAATTTTCTGTGTATGTAACCTTCCCCACCAGAATGAGAATATACTGAAAATGGGAATTTGGTAAAATTCACCATCAAATCACTGCAGCTAATGCTGTGTCTGGTACTTTGTAAATGCTTATTGAATAAATAGATAACTGAATAAATGAATTAGTATATATTCATGAATGTTTATAGCCTTTTTATTGCTATAAAACATTGAAGACTTATTTGTCCTTACCTTTGATACTCCATAAACTATTATACTATTTAAATTATTATATTTTAGTGCTCATTTTTGTTTTTTAAGTGCAAATAGTGAGCACTCATATTAAATAGGATTACTTTTTAATGACTCTATCCTTTTGGGATACTTACTGCTTTCATAGAAGATTGTTTTACTATAAAAAAATATTCTATAGATCATCTGGAACCAACCCAATAATATTCTAAACAGCATAGTAATTCAAAGTTACAGATTTGAATTTGAACAAGCTAGTGGTATATTTGTGGAATATATATGTATATATATATATATATATATATATATTAAATACTAAAAATAGTTTTAATTTTCGTGTTTTTAAGACTTTTTTCTTTTTTAAAAAATACTCTCTTAATGTTTATTTATTTTTGAGAGAGAGACACAGAACACGAATACAGGAAGGGTAGAGAGAGAGGGAGACACAGACTCTGAAGCAGGCTCCAGGCTCTGAACTCTCAGCACAGAGCCCAACACAGGGCTCAAACTAATAGCAAGATCATGGCCTGAGCTGAAGTTGGAAGCTTAACTGACTGAGCCACCCAGGTTCCCCTTAAGATTTTTTTTTTCCTTAGGAATTCATTGGATTGTTAGATAATTCAGCTAAGTACTCTAACAAACTTAAAAGTGTTGGAATTGCTTTTAACCAATTATCTATTTGTTTTCCAATGTGTATATTTATTTTCACACCACTTGCAACTATTTCTACTGCTATCCATTTAATATTGTATCATACATGTAAAAGTTGGATGTTCTCACACCCATATAATATGAAAATACTCTTAGAAAAGGTGCTTATTCCTTTAATACTGATCAATATAGACATGTTGCATTTTTTAAAGATTAATAATTTTTCCACAAATGCTTCTTCTTCTTTTTTTTTTTTTCCAGTACTTCTGAAATCCCTCAGTTCCGGCTACCATATGATGCAGTGCATTTTGAGATTGAGCTTATGAAGGACCTTGGTGTAAAGGTAAATGAAAAACATAACACATGTGTATTGCTCAAAGAGTAAGGAGTAAGCTCTACACTAAAGATTAACAGCAAAATGTCACACATTTTAGGAAAGAACAATTAAAAGCTACACCAGGCAGAAGCAGAAAGATGCTTCTCCTTGCTTAGGGCATTTGTCTGTCTACTGTCTGAATGCCACTAGCCTGGAAAAGGGCAATCAATAGTTCTCATCTGGCACGCCTGCATGTGATTAATTGTCTGTAAGAAACAAATTCCTAAATTGCTTTAGGGGTTCACTGCAGCTAATAGAAGGATTTGGTTTCTTTAATCACATTTTTTTCATGCAAGTTGTGTGCACTCTGAAACATTTGTATTTCACAATTTGGAACATAATCTTACAGAGGTTTATTTTATTTATTATATGCATCGTGTCAGTAGTGTTAATGTGATAATCCTCTCTTATCATAAGCAGCAAATCAGTGGTGTAGAAAGCAACAGCTTTGTATTTTTCATTGTTTTGTGAGATAAACCTTGTTCTTTTAAAGATGGTCAAAAGTTAACATATTTGTACTTTCAGAATTTGGCTTTATATATTCCTATTTTTTTCTATTAATTAGGAGTATTATACTCTGGCTCTTCACTGGAACATATTGCTATTTTTTGTTTCAAACTATTAATTTTACATAATAGATGTACACAATATATTAATAAAGTATTGAGATTTACGTAAAACATTCTGTAAGTGCATGCAAAAGATATTTTGAAAAATGATTAAGAAACTATTTGTAGCTCTTGCATTTAGAAATAAAAATTAAAGTAATTAAAAGGGGAAATACTCAAAACAATATTTTGTGCTTTTACACTTTATTTGGCAGAAAGCATTTATACATAATCACTGAACAAGAAATCTTATAGCAAATACACATAACAGATGTGCACAACTTTATGAAAGCTCAGCGTTCAAAACTAGTGTTGTTCAAAATAGATCATTTAAAGATGATTATTCTTTTTAAAAAATGTATTCTGAATAGTTCTTTAAATGTCTTTCATTCTGAATACAGACTCTTAGCTAAATCTCATTAAATAAGGAAAATATTATTTATTGGGACTTCAAACTAATGTATCAGGTGTAAACTAATATATTAGGTGTTAGTAGCAATTGAAGATGAATCAGAAATTAATTTAAAGCACTTCTAAATTTATCTTATAAGTAATTGCAAAATTCCATTCAGTGTTTGCAGTACCAGATATATTGCATAAATTAGAGCATACCCATTACTCTCATTAGGAAACCCATCAAGGACATAGTAGCAGTGAATGTACTGAGTGCCAGAAAAATATATATTTTAGCAATAGTTCTGCAACTTTCTACTTTTATAGTCAGATAACTTTGACAAAGTCAATTAACATCCCTAGATTTGGTCAATATCTGTTGAAAGGTAAAAGTGTGTACTACCATTTGTGTAAGATACAAACTTATCAGGCCATCTATACAGAGGATATCTCTGGAAAAATAGAAGATTCTGATAGTTTAAGGTTGCTTTGGAAAGGTATGGGAAGTATTTTTTACCATTTTGTAGGTTCGAATTTTAAACTCTGTGACTTTATTATATTATCAATAAAAAATTAAAGCCTAAATGAAACAAGAAGTTAATACTGTCTTGCCCACCTCTCAGGTTGTTTTAAAATGAGACATTTCAAATATTCAAACTTTCTTTGTAAACAGTAAATTGTATGTATAATTCTGAGGAGACACAGCAATGAGATTCTTTTTCAGCTTTCAGGACTTATATCCACTGACAGGATGCTTGCAACTTTTCTAGCTTATCAACTTTAGCCATAAGAGGATACATTTTTTAAAAAGTGCTCTACACTTGTTACCTCTTTTTTCTCCTCACCAGATTCTTATTAACCTGCCTTCTGTTTGTACTTCTCAACTAACATTTTATATTTTAAAGTCAACAATAATTTCCTGGCAATGAAATGAATTTTGCTCTAAGTGCATACTGTTTGAACTCCTATGCAGCACTCATGTACGTGTGTGTGTCTGTGTGTATGATGTGTATGTATGTATGTATTTTTAGCTTTCATGATCTAGCATTATCTTGGTTATTATTCAGTTTTTCTTTTTTTTTTTCTTTCTAATAGATTTGTTTCATTTATTCAACAAATAATTATTGAGAATTTACTTTTGCCAAGTTGTATGATAAATACTAGTCTAGAACCATCCTTTCAAACTCCACACCTATATTCTTAGTATTTTAATGAATACATCTATCATCCAAATAGCATACTCATCATACCCAAAACTAAGTTTAATTCATCTTTACTCCCAACTACATTCTTAGTTCAATTTCCTGCTGAATAATTTTAATTTATTTTATATCTAATAGCTTGATAGATTGGTTCTTCTTAATTTTAAATTGAAAAAATTTCAATTTAAAAAATTTTGCAGCCAGACATTGTCACAAGAAAATAAAGAGACTTTTTGTCTGCTCTGTATTTATACATTATAAATTTTTCTTCCACTGTTTCATTGGCTGGAATCTCTAGTATGTTATAAAAGAGTGATAATACATGACATTGTTTTTTATCTTTGAGATAACATTTTTAATCATATTGAGCACATTTTTCTAGATTTAGAATATTAAAATTTTATTTTTTTTTATTTTAATGGGGAGGGTGTGTTAAATTTTCAAAATGCCCCTTTAAAAAACTTATGCTCAGTTAACATATTGAATTATATAAACCTTTATAAATCTGGATGATATCCAGTTTTGCATTGTTTTATTATATGTGTACGTCTACATTTGCTCTGTTAGTCTTTTTCCTTTTTCCTGCATTTATTTATGTAATCAACACTAAAACTGGAAATAGAGCAGGGAATAGTCAAATACCGTTGCTGTCCTTGCAGAGTTTCAAATCTACTGAAAGCCTGTTTATGTTTTGCTTTACTTATTTGTGTTTGTTATCTTTGTGACTTTTTGGTAATAGTTATGTTAGGCTTATAAAAATAAATTTCCTAGCATTTCATTATTTTCTTGTTGCTGAGAGTATTGTCTTGAGACAAGTATTTTACTGAATTTGAAAATTTTACCATTCTGACCTCAAGCCTTTTTATGAGAGATAGAACTTTGGCTTTTTTTTTTTAATAGTTATCAGTCTTTTCACCTATTTCATTCTCTGTCAATTTGGCCAATATATATTTTCCTAGAAAAATTTATTTCATTGAGACTTTTGAATTAATTACCATACATTTAAACATGTTATCCCCTATACAATAAAAAATATCTCATCTGTACCTGGGATTATACATTGTATTTTCTTAACTTTTTTATTGATAAAAGTGGGTAGTGGTTTTCCAGTTAATGTATTCTTTACAGGAACTAGCTCTTAGTTTTATATTTTCTTATTATCTAATTGCTGACTTTATTCTTTCCTCATGCTATTCTTATACTTATTATTCTTTTTTAATGTCTTGAGTTGTATACTTTTCTTTTTTCTAGGATTAATACTGAAACCATTTTAAATTATTAATTTCTCTTTGAATAAACTCTTGTCAGAATCTGTATGTTTTCATTAGTATTATTAGTGTTATTTTTCTTCAGTAGTTATAGTTTTGATTGTTTTTTCCTTTTCATAGAATTGTTTAGGATAATATTTTTATTTGCTCATGTATTCTTGTGATAGAATTCAAGGTTTTGTTTTTCACTTTACTTATCAGCAGAATATACAGTTTTTAATTTCTTAAATATATTCAGTTGATTTCACATCAAAGGATCCTTCTATTATAATAAAAGTATTCATTCCTTAGAAGAAGTAGCCTTTTAGGGGTGCCCAGGTGGGTCAGTTGGTGTAAGTGTCCAACTTCGGCTCAGGTCATGATCTCACAGTTCATGAGTTCGAGCCCTGCATCAGGCTTTATGCTAACAGCTCAGAGCCTGGAGCTTGCTTTGGATTCTGTGTCTCCATCTCACTGCCCCTCCGCTGCTCCTGCTTGTGTCTCTCTCTCCCTGTCTCAAAAATAAATACACATTTAAAAAATTTTTTTAAAAGAAGAAGTAGCCTTTTAGCTGTTATATTTTTATAAAATCTCTTTATTTTATTTCCCTTCCCTGTTCGTCTGTTTTTAGTTGTGGGGGTGGGGATTGGCTAAATGGGTAAGGGGCACTAAGGAATCTACTCCTGAAATCATTGTTGCACTATATGCTAACTAATTTGGATGTAAATTTAAAAAAATAAATAAAACAAGTTAATAAAAAAATCTCTTTATTTTATAATAACAAATTTACTTAGACCACAGCAAATTATTTTTAACCCTAGGGAGACTTTAACAAAGTCTCATGATATTTGTGTCAATGTCACTAACTTTTCAAATACTCTTTGTTTTGCAATTGAGATTAGGTGGATATAAATATTTTTGTTTCAGTCTTCATAATATTTCTAATGACTTCATTTTTAAAAGCAAAAATGTAAATCTGCATGAAATATTATATTTTTCTAAATATTTTTATATGCTATTTCTCAAAATATTTTGATAGAATTCTTTATTGATTAAACTTAACTTGTAATTATTAAGCATGTCTTCTGCTTCATAATTTGAGTAAAAATACCTAAGATCTCATTTTTGATAACCTCTCTACATCATCTTCTTTTTTATTATAGTTATTTGAAGAATTTCCATTATTATAGAATGTTATTGGAAAACTAATATAAAAACATATCGTAACACTACTGGAGGAGAGAAATATATTTATTAATAGCTGACAAAATAGTTTTTGTGTCTGAAGAAAGCTAAATATTATTTTTAAATTCCACCATCTGATCTCCTGTCTTAGGGATTCTGGAAATATTTTATCTATTTAGCCAAATATTCTATCAGAAATGTGAAGAGCGTGTTTGTTGTAATCTATATTCTTTAATAATGGGTATCATATATTTCATTTGAAGAAAGAGTTCCACTTCAGAAAAAAGTTGTAAACCTATTTACATTACAAATATTATTATATATGAAGATGTATTATAGATGTAAAGAAAGTTTCATGAAGTCCCAAAGGGCATATTAGATGGAACTTTGGCTCATGGCTTATATTTAGCCCATATATTGGAATAGTAATAATTCTTATGCTGAGCTTGTAGTGGAGTAAATTTTCTTCTGATTTTAACTAAGAAGCTTGAGTACTTAGTCCTAAATTACTAAAGCCACTAGAGGAAGGTACAATATGTATTGTAATTCATATTAAGAAAATCAAGATGAAAAAATATTACATATACAGAAGTACAGGGGACTAAAGGAACAAAAACACAAGCAAAATGCTCACCATGTGATTTTTGTTCTAGCATCATATCTATTTAACAAATAATGTTAGGATTTCATAGTTTATCAGCCATAGGAATGTTTTTGATGTTTGTAGTTGTCTCATAATAACTAGTTTTAGTTATGTGTTATATCTCTGAGCCCAATTTCCCAATGCATAACATAAACAAAATTTTAACCTGTTTTTGTCAGAGTCCTTCTCCTTGTTCTTTCTTACAGAGTTAATTATTGATTGGATAACAAATGTTTGGGAGTCTAAGGCTTTTAGAAAAGGGAAATTTGACTGGAGTTCCCAGCACAGACAGGGAAGAGTCCTGGTGCCTGACACTCCACTCAATGTTGCCATTATTGCTTTGTCTCATTTCCATCATGGAGCTACTTCCTAATGATGGCTATTATCCATCTTTCTTACAATGTCTGTCCACAGTATAGTAAAGTCTTCCTGGTCCCAGTTCTAGTGTATTAATACCAAGAATCAAGCTACTTGTCTTTCCAGTTTTCAATACACAAACGTATAATTCATTTTTTTTTCTTCCCCAGTTGCATACATTGCCTGCTAAGCTGGAAACAGACTGTAGAAATATGAAATGTCTTTACATCTTTCCTGTACATTATAAACTCAGACATGTTCACTCTACTAGAGTGGAAGGATTGGGATGTCTTTATTATCATTTGATAAAGCATGTAGTAACACTACTAAACTAAATTGCTGTGCCCATACACGCACCACCTCAGGTTGGATGGGGGTATTTCTTGAATCTTTTTGCTGAGGCAGTGGATAAACTAAACTTAAAGTCAGGTATTCTGAGGATCACTTCCACTAATTAACCCATTGGCAGGGCATTCCACTGCTCAACTTTGGAAACTGCATTCTCATTCTATTTGCTAAAACTCAATTTAGAATGTTTGGACCTATAGATTTCTTTTATGTCTAGCCTTTATTATATACCGGTATTAAGGTTATGTATTTCATAAAATAAACAGTAGAACTTTCTTTATGATCAGAAATAGTTTAATAAAATAAAACAATCTATTCTTTAAAAATTAGCATAAATTAAAATTTGGAAATCTCACTATTGGATACATTGAGTAGTATCTAATGCTACTAATTCTAATGCCAGTTAACACTATTAGATACTATATGCATCTTTAATATTATATATTTACTTGATGTTTTAATTCTTTCTGTGGTATTTGGTATCTTCCAGAGTTCTGAACGTTTGTTTTTAATCTCACTTTTGCTGTCCTCGGCTTAGAAACTTTCAGTTATTCCATCTCCCAATATAAAAATAGAATTAGTATTTTAGGAAAACAAAAAGGATCCTTTATGATACAATCTCAGACATCTTCTCCCCCTACTTTTTCTTTTTTATGCTTTACCCTTTGTATTCCAGAAACACTACATTTCAGTAGGTCTTCACATGTGATGTGTTGTTCTGTGCCTTTGAAGATGGTGCCAGTTCTACCCTTCATTCTCCTTTTACTTCAGAATCATCAGGGCATAACTGCTACACCTGCTGGCTCTGCAGTTGGACTATAGATGTAACTTTGATGAAGGTTGTCTAAGCCCTCTTATTCCTTGGTTTCATCATCTGTAAAATGAGGATACTGATACCACTTCATAGGGGTTCTTGTGAGGATTAAATGAGCCCATATATGCAGTGTTTAGAAGAGAGCCTTGCACTTAGTTAAGTATTCTGTGCAGGTTATTTTCAAGTACTGTTTCATACATAAAATTTGTTCTCCCTCCACGACTCAGTTTAGAGGCTTTTGTTTTTAGGAACATGCTATCTTCAGAACCCAAAGAAGCCTACCAGGAATGGTGCTTCCATCTCTATGGTGGTAAATGAAAGCAAAATTGCAGCAAAATATTTTATTTTAGGGAGGATATACTGCCACATACCTGACAAGACCTCTCAACTTCACTCAAGTGGCTAGTCCTTGATCTTCTTAGGGTTCATTGTCGGCCCTCTGCAGGGCATGTGTCTTAACAAAGTCTCCAGCATACTAGCCACCTGTTACTCATGCTGTCCAATCTGCATGGTGTTCTTAATGTAATGGATCACTGTGATGTTCTGTGGGGTGACCAGATAGTTTCAGATTACATATATTATTACAGTAGAGAGTCAACATGTTCCGGAGGCAAAACTGTAAATGAATATTCTTATCTTTCCTCTGTGAATGTGAATTGTTTCTGATTCCTTTTTCTCAGCAGCAGGATGGAAAAGTATACCACATGCAGGATACCTGTGGCCTTGTTAGTCTGCTTTAGCAATAATACCACATCTATCACAGAAACTGTATTCAGGGGTACTCTTTGGTTGAGCCTCCAGTAGTTTACAGTTATTCTCTAGGGATCATCTGGCCTCTGCTGAGACCAGACTGGTGAATTACACAGAAATATAACATGGATCACCACCATCTCTCCCCATCCTACCCACCCCCAGTATATGGTAGTGTGTTTGATTTACTCTCGACTGGGGTTTCAGAAGTTCTCTCTCCATCCCAATTATTGTAGCTCTTACTTCACAGACCAGTGACCCAATGTGGGGATAACTTCAACTAACAAGTGTAGCAGTTTTGCTTATGCAGCTGAAGACTAGGGGAATAATCACTACCTGGGGCTGTGATCTCAGTGGTCTGTGAGCCAGAATTCAACCAGGCTCCGTCTTTTACCTTGTCCCTGTAGTCCATACTCTTGTATCCCTAGCTATCAAGGTCAGTGAAGGATCTGTGTCCAGTGTCCTTGAAATGTGTGATTATTCCCCTTTCCCCAGTGTACAGTACTTGCGTAAATGGCCATAGCTCCCTTTAGAGAAGGACTAAGGGAATCATTATAGTATTAATTTGGTGGGATGTTACAGGTCCTTCTTCCTAGGGACTTGGCCACCTTCTGCAGTCAGTAGGTTCCGGATCTGAAAATTGGCTCATGACTGGGTACTGAACAGGTTATTGTGACTTTTAATAGGGATGACTACCCTCTGCCTCCCAGATTTATTCACCTTCCCTGGACCATGTCCCCTATCAAAATTCTATCTATTATTTTAAAAAGCTCTATGAAAATTCTGTTACCTGTATTCTCATCCTGCTAACTTAGCCAGTGAATCTCTCTATCCTCCAAATTCCTGTAAACATGTGCTAATCACACTCTGTTTTATGTTACATTTATTTATGTATATCTTCTGCACAGATCCTGATTATACATTGAGGCAGGAACTGTGTTCATTTATCATTTTATTCTTTAAAGTGCCTCACATAGTGCCTTGAACGTATTAATCAAGCTATGAAAGTTTACTGATGTGATTTTAAATACACTAGTGTTTCTTCTGCTACTTCATTGAAAGACTTTTGCAGGGGCGCCTGGGTGGCGCAGTCGGTTGGGCGTCCGACTTCAGCCAGGTCACTATCTCACGGCCCGTGGGTTCGAGCCCCGCGTCGGGCTCTGGGCTGATGGCTCGGAGCCTGGAGCCTGTTTCCGATGCTGTGTCTCCCTCTCTCTCTGCCCCTCCCCCGTTCATGCTCTGTCTCTCTCTGTCCCAAAAATAAATAAATGTTGAAAAAAAAAATTAAAAAAAAAAAAAAAGAAAGACTTGCATTTAGTCCTTTTAAGTAAGACATGTTAGTGTTCTATTTATATACTGTTTTGTACATGTAAGCCTATATACTAAAAGACAAAAATATGTCTACATGTATATGAAATTTTATATATCGATTTTCTGTTCCTTTTGATGTTAAAGTTAAGGTTTTAATTAATCAAATGCCAAAACATCATTATTGAAATATTGTTTCTTATAGATAATTTGTGGCAAAAGCCTGTCAGTGGATGACATGACTCTTAGTACTTTGAAAGAAGAAGGGTACAAAGCTGCTTTCATTGGAATAGGTGAGTAGTTTGCTTTTAAATATTTTTCTTTGTAATTTAAAAAAAAAATCCTGACAATGTTCAGAATAACTGCCTGCAGACATTTCCATGATAGAAGTTATATCTGTTCAGAGAGCAGACAGGAATGAGTGGCTGAAGAAAGTTTTCTATTTATAACTAACTGTGTTGTCTCACCTTTATTATGGATAGACTTTGGCAAGACCATTTTTAAATTTCCTGTTTCTCTCCCTATGTCATCATCATCAGTGAACATCTCTAAGACACAGAATATCTTTCAGTCATGCCATGGAAGCTCAGAATTTGGGCTAAAAGGTGTCTAGATGCTGTGGCTTTCTTAAGATAAAATAACTTGGCTAAATAGATAATAAAGGACAGAATTGGCTCAGGTTTTGTTTGTTCTATTCATTTTTTTTTGAAAATTTCCTAAAGAATTTTCATATTTAGCTGAAAGTTTAAATATGTTTAATGATACATCTGGAAGTCACATACCTGCTAAGGTATTTCATGTGTATCATGGTTGTATATTTTGTCTACATATTCCATGGAGATTGTTTTCTAACATTTTTTTCCATCCACTTATTATTTTACTGAGAGACCAGAGAGAACAAAGAGTTGATTTAACTTAGTCTTTGTCTCATAAACTGTATTCATTCTCTCATATGATCATACTGGGGACAGTTACAGCATACAAACTGAGTAACTCCATATTCCTGTCTTTCAGTTTGTCTTTCCTGCAGTTCCAGTCCTTAAATGTGAATAGCTAAGAAATAAATCTATATGAGATGAAAACTTTTCCTCCTCTTTAAGTGATCACACATTGGATTACTTTTGTTTTGGAGCTGTCCTTATTCATAGTGTTTCTGGAGTGAAATTTTCAGGAATGCTTCTTAGCCTGCTACATTTTTCTTATCAGGATGCCATGTATTCTCTTACTAGGTAATTGCCACCAAGTCTAAGACCATCTCTGTCACTCCCTTTATTTAGATGAAAACCTATGGAGACTAAAATAAATTTTTGCCATCATTTCTAGCTTCTAAGTGTCTTGAACCTCCTTCCTTTCAGAAACTTGAGTTCAACTGTCATCGCTATTTCTCTATATTATCTTCATAAGTACAATAATACTGTGTGGATCAAGAACAGGAAGGAGAAGATGTGTGATATTTTCATAGGTTTCCTTTTGAGAGGCACTAAACCAACTTTGGTTTTACTTTCAACATTACATTTGTATGTTAAATTAACATACAAGAAATAACATAAATAAATAAGTCAAGCGTTTATGAAGTACACTCTAATACCAACAATTTGGATCAGCAAGTTGTTACTTTCAACAAGTACAGGTTCAAAAATGCTTGGTGAATAATAAATGGAAAATTTAGTAAGGCAAAAGGTATGAAATATTGGTGATGTTTTCAAATAGTTATTTGAAATTCACCATTGCAGCTTCCTACAGCAGGTGTGCATAAAAGATGGGTTTCCCATTAATGGAGTAGTATATGCTATTGCAGTTTTGTGTATCTCTACGAATGTTGTCTACAAAGAATCTGTATTGGAGAGATGGGCCAAATAAATAACTAATACATTGAAATATCTCCAAATTAATTGCATAATAAGCAAATTATAACAAAACTTTGGAATAATTAAATGGTTTATCACTCTGAGTAGTTTAGCCAGAGCAGTATCTTCCATCTGTTAGAATCAATAATGTGTTTTAGTTTTTTTAAATTTCATTCCATTAAATCCCGTTACATATGTTATTTGATAATGCCACATCCGTTCACAATACTCCATTTCACTCCGCACCGAGGTGTGAATACTGCATTTAAAATGTGGAGTCCTTTCATATTTATGTTGCTGTGCATTTTCATGCTGGGAAGTGAATCTTTTGACATTTTGGTGTAGTGATGTGTAGAATGCAGTTATGTTCTATTTCAGTATTTTATACGAAATATATACAAGGAAGTTTCATCTTGTCAAAAAAAAAAAAAAAGCTTCTGTCTATAGAAGACAAGTAGCGTTACCTCCAGGAGTTGTTTATTTGACACTTTTGATTGCCAAGTTGGGAATTTATGACCTTTCTATTACCATATAACTGCCTGTTACTTGGACAGCCTCACATCCTTACATGCTTTTGTTCATTAACCATGCTTCTATATTGTAATTAAACTTCATTCACTTACTTTACCTTTTCCCACTCAGTTTGGAGAAGTCAATTTAGGAATAGGACTCCTATATTATTTAGAATATAGGTTTGGCCACTTTAAGAAGGGAAAATGAGACTTAAACTAGGTACATGTTTATCCTCCCTCATCTAACAGTGTGAACCATCCTCAACACTTGACTTCAATCTTTCATCAGTTGGTATACACTCTGCCCACATTCCTGCTAACAAAAATGGGAAGTAAGGAAGGGAACTCCTTTCCTTTGAAGTTTATGACCCAGCAATTGCACATAGCACTTTTGTTTTTACTTCGTTGTCCACAACCTGGTCACATAAACATAATTAACAGCAGGGGCACCTGGGTGGCTCAGTCAGTTAAGCGTCCAACTTTGGCTCAGGTCATGATTTCACGGTTCATGGGTTCGAGCCCTGCATTGGGCTCTGTGCTGACAGCTCAGAGCCTGGAGCCTGCTTTGGATTCTGTGTTCCCTCTCTCTCTCTCTGCTCCTCCCCCACTCATGCACTGTGTCTCTCTCAAAAATTAAAAAAAACATTAAAAAAATTTTTTTAACAGACTTAACAGCAGAGGACGCTGGGAAATATAGCCTCTAGCTGGGCGGACATAAGCCCCCGTTAAATTTCTATTACTACAGACAAGGGGGGTGATAAATATATGGAGGGAAAAGAAATAATGGTCTCTCAGTCATAGGTGTGCATCATCATTGGTATTTGACACATGGATACCTTACTGAGAGAGATTAGTAAAGCAGTGAATAGCAAAGCATTCACTCTTTGAACTTACTGCTTACATATTGGTTACATAGGTCATTAATGAAAATGGAGTATATTCTCTTTCTGTAGTTGGGAATACTATTTATAGATCTTCTATATTTATAAATACTATCCATTCTATATTAGTTTGTCTAAAAGAAAAAAAAAGTCTTACTTTGTGTTAAATATGACTCATCAGGACAGCTTAGTAAATCCAATGCATTAATAAAAGTATATTCTCATGTTTCCTGATTTTTAACAATACGTATGATATTGCTGTTGAAAAGTTGCTCACTTTTAGGTTTTTCCCTAACTAATGTTAACAGAGTCCATTAAAGAAAACATCACAGTGAATATACATTATTGTGACACATATCTTTTTACCCATGGCAGATTTAGTTTCTTCTAAGTGAAATAAAGATAAGCGATTTAAAGCTCTGTGCCTTTATCCAACTGTATTGAATTATTTTGAGACAATTGGGATTTTTTTAAAAGACTCTAAAATTTTGCTATTTTTTTTAAATAAAAGCACTTGCAGAGTGTGTTACTATCAATGTTCAGAAAGAGTTAGAACATCCACTATGCAAGTGTTTTTCAAAGTATTGGTGATTCTCTTTGGTTGGTATTAAAATCAATATAATGGATTACAGCCATCATTTTTTTTTTATTTTACAAAATTGAACACAAAAGAATAGAAAATATCAAAGTGTGTTGCTCATGGTTAGGGTAAATGTTATTTTGTGAAAAATATTTTCAGTTTTGTGTGTATTTGTTTTTGGTTTGCATACTTGCACATGCACCCTGCATATTATTTAAAAAAATGTATTTTGGGGGCATCTGGGTGGCTCGGTTGGTTAAGTGTCCAACTTCAGCTCAGGTCATGGTCTCATGGTTCGTGAGTTCAAGCCCTGCATGTTGGGCTCTGTGCTGACAGTTCAGAGCTGGAGCCTGCTTCAGAGTCTGTATTTTTAAAATGTGGCTTAATAGTCATTATTTGAAATCCACTGTTGTATGTTGTAAAGACCCTGAAATACTATTCCTATAGCATGACCAGCACCTATCAATAAATAACTGATGAGTGAATTAAATAAATATTTAATGACTGCAATGTTCTAGGCACTGTGCTAAGGAATTAAAAATGCAAAGAGGGGTGCCTGGGTGGCTTAGTCAGTTGAGTGTCCAACTTCGGCTCAGGTCATGATCTGGCAGTTCGTGAGTTCCAGCCCTGTGTGGGGCTCTGTGCTGACAGCTCAGAGCCTGCAGCCTGCTTCAGATTCTGTGTCTCTGTCTCTGTCTCTCTGTCCCTTACCCACTCGTGCTCTTGCTATCTCTCTCAAAAATAAATATTAAAAAAGTACATAAATAAAAACAAAATCAAATTCTGCTTTTAGCTTGATTTTAATTTCAATCAGGAAAGTTATGAGATTAAAAAACAATAGTATCATATAATTTGAGGAGTGAGATGTGGTCAGAGTGGGCTGGACATGAGCATAATTTTTTATTATTGTTGTTTTTAAGTTCTTTGGCTGATTATATTCTAGAGTCAGGTTTAAAAACAACTGTTTTAGAAGACTGAAGAGTTGAACCTTTATCCTTTGCTTCAGAAGAGCCCATTTGCTTTCCCTTTTGCAGTAATTTTCCTGTGGTAGTCTCACAAAACATAGCAGTGGTAAAAAAAAAAGATTAAACAAACATGTAAGGGAAAGAACATGCAATAAGGCACCCTCAAATAAATGGGTAAACTTTGTATATTCTTCTGATGAGAGTTTTCTTTTTTCCTGAATTTTTGTTTTAAATACTTTGGAGAGAGAAGGGATTGCAGAGGAAATAGCAGTAAAATCCATTATTGCAGTCATAATAGACACAAAGGGAGCAGGAACTGCAGGAAGATATTATAGAGATAAATAGTCACTGTCTCACCACCAGATGCTTAATTTGTGTCTACCTCAAAGATTTCTCTTGAATTCATTTCTTGCTATACCATTCCCCGCCATTAACTATACTGGACCACTGCTGTAGCCTTCAAACCAGTTTCCCAGGGCATCATTATCTCTACAACAGAAGTAGTGATCTTTCTAAAATTAGATCTCATGATGCAGTTTCCTCATTAAACACTCTCTCCTTTGCCATAGCTCCCTATATCCTTCAGGATAGAGGAAAAACTCCTTAAAATAAGACTTTCAAGGCTCTTTATGATTTGGTCAACAGTTTACGTCTCCAGTCACTTTATTTCTTAAATTGTGTGTTTCGGCCATTTTGAACTGTTTCAGTTTTACCTCATCTAATTTTTTTTTTTCTCCTCAGTATTTGGAGAATACATGGTATTGGCTGGAACTACAACTGTCATTATTTTCATATTTAAGTTGTAACCTGCATGTCTTTTTTTTCCACTTCATGTAGTAGTTTTCTAACGATCCACTTCCTACCTTCACTCTTTAGTCTGGATAAATGAAGCTGCTTCCTTACCCCAATCCCACACCATTGGGTTCTTGTTCCCTTTCTGGATGTACAGACTAGACTTTGTACTTTACTCTAGCACTTACTTCCTGTATTATAATTGATTAGGTGCATGTTTGTTTCAGCTACCGGGAGTCAAATTCTTGCAGTCTGTATATTCTGTCTGCCTTGCTGCAGTGCCTAGAAAAGTGCCTGGTGCAAAGTACCAACTCTGTAACAACTCTATGGATTTTTAGTGCAACTGTTTTAATTATTTGCCAAAATAAACTGATAGGATATTGAAACATGTTGGCAATTTCATTGACCAAACCTAGGGGGTATTAGATTAAAATTGGTATTATACCATCAATGAAATAAGTAGGATTAGTGATATTGATGGTACTGATATTGGTAGTAGCAGTAATAGCTAAAATATTCCATGTTCAATTCTTTTTTTTCCCCTTCAATTTTTAATAGAGTCTATACCATAACTTTTAAAATGCCCCTTGAGGTAGTTATTATTAACTTTATTTTATGGATAAGAAAATAAAGATTAAAAAAGATTAAAGAAAACTAGTAAGTACAACTGAACAGTGGAAAGTGGATTTTATAGAGAAGGTAGGAAAAATGTAACAAATGCAAACATCCATTTTTCAAAACTGTTAAGAGACACAGTGGCTGAAAGCCAACAAGTTATCTGATGACACCTGCCTACATTGAATTGTCCAATTTAAGGATCTTGAACATGTGACCTTATACTCTGGAAGAATTATTTCATGCACTTAGCCTCACTGTACTTTTCTCACTATTATCACCCATTGACTTTTTTTTCCCAGTTACCATAAGAAAATATTTTTTCAAATATGATTCTCAAATATTTTAACAGCTGAAGAAAAGATAATTACAATTAAGAAAGTCTATTGAGAAATTGTGGTATTAAATTTGTTAACAAATTTAATACAATGTGGCCTTTAGTTAAATCTCTTGTGCCTTCTTAGAGCCAGAGTTCTTCTTTGTAAAAGCTATTCTTAATTAGCTTCTTAATCAGGAGTTTCTAAATTGTACATAATTATGTATACTTTCTATTTATTTAGCAGAAAATGGAATAAGGTTTTTAGACCACCCTCTTATGTCCACAGATAAAAACTGAAGTTGTTTAAGAATTGTGCACAGTTATGAGTAGATTACTTTAAAATAATAAACCTGATTTAATTTTAAGCAAAAAAAAAAAAAGTTACGAATATTTTGACAATCCACTTTTTAAAAAATTTGTAATATTGTCTAATCTAGTGTCACTTGTAAGTACTTGGGTATAATTGTGAGATGGCTCCCCAGAATTCAGAAATGAGAGAGATACAATTCCAGCTGAGAGTTCATTAAATCATCATTTAATGAGTTCAAGCAAAGCCCCCAGAAGGAGATAAAATAGATGTAGGGCAATTATTCTTTGATCATATTAACATATCTATAGAAAGTGCATCTTAATCTGCAGAAGCAGGTGATAGGGACTGGTCAATTTTACAAGTATAGAAAGAAAGGAAAAAAAATAATCTGAGAAAATATTGGTGGTATCTCTTTAAAGACACGTGAATAAATGGGCCTGGGGTTCTTTGAGCCCGTATCATGAAGATATACAGATATGGGGCGCCTGGGTGGCGCAGTCGGTTAAGCGTCTGACTTCAGCCAGGTCACGATCTCGCGGTCCGGGAGTTCGAGCCCCGCGTCAGGCTCTGGGCTGATGGCTCAGAGCCTGGAGCCTATTTCCGATTCTGTGTCTCCCTCTCTCTCTGCCCCTCCCCCGTTCATGCTGTCTCTCTCTGTCCCAAAAATAAATAAACGTTGAAAAAAAAAAATTAAAAAAAAAAAAAAAAGATATACAGATAGGTTTATTTTCTTTAAAATGTCCTTGTTCTGGTTCCAAGTTCAGTAAGCTAGCACTAATTCCTGAATAGTTTGATTGTATTAGGAGACAGTGCTAATCATGTCGGTAAGAGTAACCCTGGTCCCTATGATGGCTATCCTTGTTGCCCTACTCTGCTTCTCTTAGTAATATGGTGCTCTAATATGAAGAACTCTCCACCTCAGGTAACACTTCTTAAAAACAAAGTGTAAATGTCTGTTACTTTTAGTTGTTGTTGCTGCATTCAGAATAAGTCAAGTTCCTTTGTATGACTTTCAACAGGCTACAACAGCTGTCCAAATCTACCCCTTCAGCCTTAAAGCTACCACTTCATAGATCTGTCTTAGTCATCCCTCAAAAGTAACCTGAACTCTTCCATCATTATGTCTTGGCTTATAGTCTTGCCTTTACTAAGAAAATGTTTTAGTCTGTCTCCATGTGGTAAAGTCAGTACTTACAGTATTCATCTGAAATGCCACTTCTTACATAAGACATTCACACTCATCCTGCTGAAATAAATGTTTATTCTGTGTTTATACATAGCAAAATGTTTTATATGTCATTTATGGAACTAAATATAGTTTTCCTTTTATTATTTTTGGTTGTATGCATGTATCTATTCCCTTGCCCCCCACACAAACACACTATATTAAAAACCTATGACAGTAGGGATTAGTTTTTTAAATTATTGTATTTTACAGGTTAGCACATTTTGTAACATGAATATAGTATAACATCAATAACATTTTTTGTTGTAAAATAATTAGAAGAATAAAAAGAAAAGAGAAACAAAGGAATAAATGAAAAACAATGTAATAACTTCTTGAGAAGAAGTTTGAAACTATATGATCATTTAGCTTCTTTTAAATTTGTGGATCTTTCCATGCATCTTCTTATAGCTTTGTCTTTTTTTTTTTTTTTTACAAAATGCAAAGACATTTTGTGGTTTTGATTATTTAATCAAAGGCAATGAATTAAATTCTAAATGTTACAGTTCATGATATTCTACATTTATACTTTATGTGAAGTAATTTTTTTTTAGTTTTTTAAAATGTTTATTTATTTTTGAGAGGGAGAGACAGAGCACAAGCGGGGGAGGGGCGGAGAGATTGGGGAGACACAGAATCCGAAGCAGGCTCCAGGCTCTGGGCTGTCAGCATAGATCCCAATGCATAGCTCAAACTTGTAGACCTCGAGATCATGACCTGAGCCAAAGTCAGACACTTAACCGACTGAGCCATCCAGACACCCCTACATGAAGTATTAACACTGCTGTGTTAAATATTAGGTGTTGCCTTTGAGCATTTTGGTAAAGGTAATGTTATTTGCTTGAGGGTGTTTAATAAGCATTTTATGATGAAGATGGTGATATAAGAAAATCCTTTTTTTTTTCTGCTGGTAGAATTTCTGGAATATTGTAGTTTCTCCATAAAAATCAATTGTATTGTTGATTTAATGAATTAAAATAACCTATTTCTCCCATATTACAGCAAAAAAGGAAATAATTCATTTAGCGAGAAGTTTATTTCAAAATATTCTATATGCCATGTTTTTTATTAAACATTTTTACTAGTATAAATTACATTTTAAAATATTGAACACTTTATCTTCTCTAGATTTCTTTTTATGGAGACATGGAGGAATTATTATTATATTTCTATATATGTATTTCATGGAATGAAAATATATTTCACTTACACTAGTTACTTAAAGAAGGAGAAAAAAACATGTTTTGTCAATTTCATTGTTCCAACACTATTGTTTTAAGTAGTTCCAATAACTTAATTAACACTTCAAAAGTAACTCAAAAAGGGTGGGAAATTATTGGACTAACCCAAATGTTTTCTTTCAACTGCTGCTTATGGCTCCTGGTTACCTTTTTTTGTGACTAAAAATTATTAGTTGCACTTGGAAGGGGATATTATTGAACATACACTATGGACATCATGATGGTTTTTTGAAAAATGGTGTAATCATCCTGTAGATCTGGGTTGTCCTCTGGAAGTAAATGTTTATGTTGGAGAATAAACTTTGGATAATTAACCAGAAATCACTGAGGTGGTGGGTATTGCCATAGAAGAATTAAGGAACATCACAGTATACAACCTCTTTCCCCTACCCCCAAATTCAAGAAATTGAATCTGGAATTCATGACATTAAATACGTATGTACGATGCATCAGTGGTTTCTAATTAGAGCTAGGAGACATACTACTAGATAGCTTTATTCACACTACACACTGCACAGACCTGCTTATCTTACACTTTTGCAAATCACCGTATGCAAAACTTGGTAAAATAAGGGCCCCCATTACACACAAGGAATGAGGGATTAATAAGATAGGCATGAGAAATGATATGGAAATAGCGGAAGTTGATGCAAATTAGAAGAAATTAGGTATATTTCTACATATGCTTCAGATTTCTTTCTAGAAATAATCTTTCCAAAGAATAGGAGGGAGAAACTGTGCAGGTCAATTTTTGTGTCTTATTTATCACTTATTTTGCATTTATACACATTAAGCTATACCATCTTTGGTTAAGCAGTATTAGATCATATGGGATAATATTATTTTTACTGACATGTAAATAACACCTTCTTTGACATGAAATACTTAAAAGCAGTATGTTCTAAAGCAAGATAGTTGCTTTTAAGAGGAGACTTCATTAAGACATAGTATTTTAAGTGTAAATCAGTTTCAGAAGAAATTCAGTTGGAATTTATATCACATCAGTTTTTCTCCGGACCCTGCCTTTGAATTGTTTAAGGGACAGCTAGTGAATTCATGTTGTTCTAAATTCCCCAAGGCTCTATTGTGTGACACAAATTTACTTAAATGAATAAATAGAAATCAGTGGGATAGAACCTAGTTTGGTTACATTACTCTTTCTCAATTTCTTAAACTTGTATTTCTTGGTAATATTATTTAAGTTATATAAGAAATTAATATATGGGAAGAACACTACTGTAATGATGATTAATTTACATTATTAACTCAAATAACATAACCCTTTAAAAGTAAATTATTAATTATATTTACTGTGGACATTTAAGAAAAAAATTTTTAAACAAAATTTTGATTTATTTCCTTACCTCCAAATACGTAAGAAATCCTGATGTGTGTTATCATCTTCTGATTAACCATGCAGTGCCACCTGGTGTGCAGATGGAAAGAATATGACACATCAGAGGCTGTGTTCACACCCACCCCCCATACACAAATTTATATAGCAGAAAGTTAACAGATGTTCACTTTGCTTGTGTTACGGAGATAAATTGTGCATACAGCTCTTAATTCATAAATTAAATTTGGAGAAGATATTGGTACCTCAGTTAATCAGTCAAAGATTATGTGAATACATCCAGTTTAGTGGAAGAAAGATATATTTAACTGAAAAATTGCTTCCTTGGATCTTTAAGTTCTTATTTTGTGTTTCTGCTCTTTACTTTTGTATGTACACAGTATTTTGTTTGTTGAGGCTTAATATCTACATTTCACTGATAGATTAATCAGTGCTAGAATAGCATGATTTAAAATTGACTGCTATTGCACATCTCTGTGGTTGTTTCCTTCTTACTGGGATAAAATAGCCTTTCTTTTGTCTTTTATGAAGACCATACTGTATTCAGGTGCTTTTCTACTATTCTTATCCTTTTAATCTTATCATCGGCTGATCATAGTTTAAACTATGTTGTTATATTCTACCATATGTGTATCTGTGTGCTAGGAATAATAGTTTGCAAAATAAATTTAAAAGGTTGTTATTTATTTAGAAAAACAATAAAATACTTTAATGCAAATAATTGCATACAAAATTTTGATTTTGTATCTTATTTTGATACAAAATAAGAATTTTGTATATATGAAATAATACATATAGTGGCTTAATTTCTTAGAGAATCGGCTAAGTTCTTTGAATAAATTAGTTCTCACAAAGTAATTTTGGATTGATATTGCTGATACCTCCATTTCACATACATATAAACTGTGGTAAGAGATGTTAAGTAATTTTCTCAGTATTACAACCTGGATTCAAACTGAAGTCCATTTGAAACCAAAGTCATACTCTTAACCGATCCTCTAAGTTGGTGTCATTGGTAAATAATGATTTTTTTAAATTTATAAATTTCCCTTTTAAATTCATTTTTTTAAATCACGGTAAATACACAAAGCATAAAAATTTACCATCTTAACCATTTTTTAACTGTATAGTTCATTGGTGTTAAGTACATTCAAATTTTTGTCCTACCATCACCATTATTCATATACAGAGCTGTTTCATCTTGCAAAACTGGAACTCTGTACCCTTAAACAAGTCCCCCTTTTCTCCAAAGTTCAGCCCCTGCAACCACTATTCTACTTTCTGTCTGCGAATTTGTCTACTCTAAGTATCTCATATAAATGGAATCATACAGTACTTTTTTTTCTTGTGCTGGCTTATTTCACTTAACATAATGTCCTCAAGGGTCACATGTGTGGTAGTATGTGTAAGAATTTCCTTTATTTTTAAGGCTGAATAATTTCCTATGGTATGTATATACCACATTTTGTTTTATCTTTTCATCTATTAGTGGACACTTGGGTTGCTTCCCACTGTTTGGCTACTGTAAATAATGCTGCTATAAACATAGGCATACAAATATTTCTTTAAGTCTGTGGTTTTTTGTTTTTTGGGGGTTTGTTTGTTTGTCTGTTTTCTGTATATACCTGAAAGTGGAATTGGTGGTTTATATACTAATTCTAATTTTCAATTTTTTGAGGAACCACCATACTGTTTCTATATCAGCTGCACCATTTTACATTCCCACCAACAGTACAAAGGTTTCAATTTCCTTACCTCCTTGTCAACACGTGGATTTTCCGTTGGTGGTGGTGGTGGTGGTGTTTTCTTTCTTTTTTTATAATAGCTATTCTAATGTGTATGAGGTGTTATATAGTGATTTGTAATACTTTTATTTGCATCCTGCCTATTACAAACAGAACCTTGCACTGGTAATATAGAGATAATAAATTTTAAGAAAATTAATCAATAGGGTAGATTAACAAATGAGAAACTCTCAGCAAAAAGAAATCAAATTTATCTTTTATGAGATTATGAGGGACTTACTTGGAGTATACGCCAAAGGATATGGAGAGAAGGCGATGTTCAGCAAGGAGCAAATTGTATAGGGGAATATTAAGAGACAGAACTTAAATATCTCCTTTGTGAGATTCTAACTAGTAAAATAAAAGAATTAAATGAAGAGTTGGCAGAATTTTTCGATAAATAAATAGGTGGTAAATAGTTTAGGTTTTGTGGGCCATCTGGTCTGTGCTACAACTACTCACCTCTCTGCTTTTGTAGGGCAAAGCATCCATAGAATAGATTATGTGTAAATAAATGAGCATTGTTGTGTGCTAATAAAACTGTATCGTAAGTCGGGGGCCAGATTTGGCAAGTAGACGGTAGACTGAGAAATTATTTAAGAACATTAACTGCTTTATATTTTTTTATAGTTTTGAGACAAGAAAAACCTTTAAGTGGAAATCCGTGTGCAATATAAATCAAGTTAATTTTTGTCTAATATGACGTAACTTGAGAGTATGGACCTGTTTATAAAATCCTTTAAGAACATATAGGACCTGTCTTTGAAGCAAAAGATAAATCCATAACTGATTATTTTATATTACCATTTTAAAATAGCTAGATTTAGCTGGGTCCCCACATTTTAGTGTTCACTGAAACACCTGACATACTCTCATCTTAGTTACTATTTTAGCAAATAGCTTATCTATAATGTGTATTCAAGAATATTTTTCTTAGCGGGGGGAGATAAGATGGCACAGTAGTAGAGGGACCCTATGCTTGCCTCATCCCTTTAACACATCGAGATAATTATCAAATCATTCTGATAACCCAAGAAGTTGATCTGAGGACTTAGAGAACAAACTGCACACCTAGCGGAAGAAAAGAGGCCACATCATGGAAGGTAAGAGGTATGGAGTTTTGATTTCGGGGAGAAAAAAATCACAGGTGCTACAGAGGGGGAGGGAGCCCTTATCAGAGAGAGTATGAGCGATCAATACACAAGGGATTGCACAAGAAAAATACTTCCCTGAAACCATTGACTGGGAAAAGGAGAGGGGCTGATTACTGTGAGTTTTTACCAGCAGTGGAGTTCAAAGACTGAGATTTTAGAAGACCGCACATGGCACGTGTGGAGCCTGGCAGACATAGCTGTGCTCCTGTGGAGAAGGAGGGCAGAGGACTGGGAGCAGAGAGCATGGTCTGAGGATTCCCTGGGTTGCACTGAGAGAGACAGTTCCCCTTCTTGGAGTACATTTGGAAGATGTGGCACTGCCTTTCAGGGGACAAAAGAACCAACGGGTGCCATTATGCTGCTCCATTCATTATCATAGGGACAGAGACACCTAGTGAGGGCACCTAACCTGGACACTGACTTTTTGCTGAGCTTTACTGTAAACTTTAAGCCCCTGTGCATTTGTGCAACTGTTCTTCTAGGACAAACCTGCAACAGCCACAGCGCAGTGAGACCCTCCCCTAGAGGATCAGTGCGGGTCCAAAACATGCCAGGTCCCTAAAATTTGGAGTTTTAAAACTCAACCTATATGCTTGAGATAAAGCACAGGAGCACTGTGCCTTGGGGTGGGCAGACAGCCCAGACACAGGGTGAAGGCAAGTGAAGCCTGGAACACACAAGAGAGATTATTCCTCATTTAAGAGGGCTTCCTGGACAGTGGCATGCACGAACTCCCCTCTCCAAGGATGAGAGAGTGGGCTGATGCCATTTTTTTAATCCCTCTCCCACTAGCACAGATGGACTTCAGTGAACAGCACAGCACCCACAGTGGAGGATTGAGCCCGTGACATCAAACCCTGCTCTTCTGTGCTCTGGAGGTGCTCTTTTATGAGAGAAAGTGTGTCTGGGAGCCAGATCAGCAGTGGGCCCTTCACCCAGAAGACAAGCACAAACCCCCTGACCAAGTGCACTGACCATAGCGTGCTACAAAGCTTCAGGTATAGTGGAAATTGGATCTGGCTTCTTTTAACAAGCAGAGCAAAGCACATCTAGTTAAAACTCGCTATACACTGGACAAGGGCCAAACAGTCCCCACTGCAGGCAAGGAGAAACTCTGCAGAAGACTGACCTAAGGGAAAGAGCAGCCAAAACACAACATCATAGTGCACACAGCATACACCAGAAACACTTCCTAAAGCTCCAGGCCCTGGACAGTATATGATTTCTTATTAATAAGTCCATTATTCTCAGGAGCAGGAAACACAACAGGCTTTCCTAACACATAGACTAAGAGACCTAGACAAAATGTCAAGATGGAGGAATTAATCCCAAAAGAAAGAATAAGAAAAGGTTATGGCCAGGGATCTAATTGAAACAGGCAATGTTCCCGATCCAGAATTTAAAATAATCATAAGGATACTAGTTGGGCTAGAGAAAAGCATAGAAGACACCAGGGAGTCCCTTACCACAGAGGTAAAAGATCTAAAAACTAGTCAGGCTGAAATAAAAAATGTTATAACTGAGATGCAAAATTGAGTGAATGTAATGACCACAAGGATGGAAGAGGCAGAGGAATGAAAAAGTGGTATATAAGATAAAATTATGGAAGATAATGAACTGTAAAAAAAGAGGGAAAGAAAAATAGTGGATCATGAATATAGATTGGGGAACTCAGGGACTCCATAAAGCATAATAACATTCAAACATAGTCCCAGAAGAAGAGAGGAAAAGGAGGCAGAAAGATTGAGCATATTATAGCTGAAAACTTCCCTAAACTGGGGAAGGACACAGACATCCAAATCCAAGAGATACAGAGAACTGCCATCAAAATCAACAAAAGTAGGCCAACACCAAGATATATCATAGTAAAATTTGCAAATACGTAGATAAGGAAAAAAACTCCTAAAAGTAGCAAGGGAAAAGATATCCCTAACTTACCAGGGAAGACAAATAAGGTTAGCAGAAGACCTCTCCACAGAAACTTAGCAGACCAGAAGTAAGTGGCATGGTATATTCAGTGTGCCGAATGGGAAAAATATGTAGCCAAGAATACTTTATCCATCAAGGCTGTCATTCTGAATAGAAAGGGAGATAAACAGTTTCCCAGACAAGTAACAACTAAAGGAGATTGTGAACACTAAACCAGCTCTGCAAGAAATATTAAAGGAGACTCTTTGAGTGGGAAAGAAAGACCAAAAGCAACAAAGTCTATAAAGGGACAGGGAACATCTCTAGAAACAATGACTTTACAGGTAATACAATGGCACTAAATTCATATCTAAAAATAATCACTCTGAATACGATTCAGAAATAGACTAAATGTTCAATCAAAATACATAGGGTATCAGAGTGGATGAAAAAAACAAGACCCATTTATATGCTGCCTATGAGAGATCATTTCAGACTTAAAAACACCTTCAGATTGAAAATTAGGGGATGGAGAACTATTTATCATACTAATGTACATGAAAAGAAAGCTGGAGTAGCAATACTTATATCAGACAAACCAGATTTTAAACCAGACTGTAACAAGAGATGAAAAAGGGCTGTATCATAATAAAGGGATCCATTGGAAAAGAAGATCTAACCATTATATTTATGCCTCCAACTTGGAAACACCCAAATGCATAAGTCAATTAATAAAAACGTAAAGAATCATTGATAATAATATAATAGTAGGGGACATTAACACCTCACTTACATCAATGGACAGATTATCTAAACAGAAAATCCAGAAGGAAACAATGGCTCTGAATGATACACTGGCTAGTCAGAACATTTCATTCTAAAGAAGCAGAAGACACATTCTTTTCAAGTGCACATGGAACACTCTCCAGAATAGATTACATACTGGGTCACAAATCAGGCCTCAACAAATACAAAATGATTGTGCATACTATGCACATTTTCTGACCACAATGCTATAAAAATTGAAGTCAACCATAAGAAAAAAATTGGAAAGACCACAAATACGTAGAGGTTGAACAACATGCTACTAAATATATGATTTAACTAGGAAATCAAAGAAGAAATAAGAATATACATGGAAAAAAATGAAAATGAAAACGCAATGGTCTAAAACCTTTGGGATGGAGCAAAAGCACTCATAAGAAGGAAGTATACAGCAATACAGGTCTACCCCAAGAAGCAAGAAAAAGCTCAAATATAACCTAACCTTACACCTAAAGGAACTAGAAAAGGAACAACAAATGGAGCCTAAAGCCAGCAGAAGGAAGTAATAAAGATTAGAGCAGAAATAAATGACAGAAACAAACAAAAAACAAAAAATCAGAACAGGTCAATGAAAGCAGGAGCTGGCTCTTTGAAAGAGTTAGTAAAATTGATAACCCCCTAGCCAGACTTATAAAGAGAGAGAGAGAGAGAGAGACAGAGAGAGACAGAGAGAGAGAAAGGACCCAAATAAGTAAAATCACAAACAAGAGAGGAGAGGTCACAACCAACATGAGAGAAATGCAAACAATTTTGACAGAATATTATGAAAAAGTATATGCCAGCAAACTGGGCAAGCTTGAAAAAATGGATAAATTCCAAGAAGCACAAAAACTACCAAAACTGAAACAAGAAATAGAAAATTTGAACAGACCCATAATCAGCAAAGAAATTGAATCAATAATCAAAAATCTCCAAAAGTAAGTCCAGGGCCAGATGGTTTCCCAGGGGAATTCTACCAGGCATTTAAAGAAGAGTTAATACCTATTCTTCTCAAACTGTTCCAAAGAATAGAAATGGAAGGAAAACTTCCAAACTCATTCTAAAAAGGAGAATTAGAGAGTCTTCTGGGTGGCTCAGTTGTTAAGCATCTAACTTCAGCTCAGGTCATGATCTCATGGTTCTTGAGTTCAAGTCCCACATTGGGTGAGCTGGAGCCCTGCTTCAGGTGAGTTTAATCCCTGCTTCAGGTGAGCTTGAGCCCCACTTTGGATGAGCTGTGCCCCACTCAGAGTGAGCCCTGCTTCTTTTTCTCTCTGCCCCTTCTGGGATATTCTCTCTCTCTCTCTCTCTCTGTCTCTCTCTCTCTGCCCCTCACTCACTTGTACCCTTTCTCTCTTCCCCCCCCCCAAAAAAAGTAAATAAATAAAATAAATTTAAAGAAAATAAAGGAAAGTTAGAGATCAATATTTTTGATGTACATGGATGCAAAAATTCTCAACAAAATACTGGCAAATTGTCCAAAGAATTCTTCACCATGATCAAGCAGGATTTTATCTGGGCTGCAAATTAATCAACATGATATACCACATTAGTAAAAGAAATGATAAAAACCATGTAATCTTCTCATTAGATGCAGAAAAAGCATTTGACAAAGTACAGCATCCACTCTTCATAAAAACCCTCAACAGAGTAGATTAGAGGCAACATACTTCAACATCTTAAATGCCATACACAAAATAACTACAGCTAATACATTCAATGGGGAAAAATTGAGAGGTTTTCCTCCATGGTCTGGAACAAGGCAAGGATGTCCATTCTCACCACTGTTACATAACATAGTACTGGAAGTCCTAGCCTCAGCAGTTGGACAACAAAAAGAAGTAAAAGGCATCCAAATCAGTAAGGAAAAGGTCCAACTGTCACTATTCACAGGTGATATGATAGTCTATGTAGAAAACCTGAAAGACTCCACCAAAAAATTGCTAGAACTGATACATGAATTCAGCAAAGTCACAAGATACAAAATCAATGTACTGAAATCTGTTGCATTTCTATACACCAATAATGAAGTAGCAGAAAGAGAAATCAAGGAATTGATCCCATTTATAATTCCACCAAAAGCATAAGATACGTAGGAATAAACCTAACCAAAGAGGTAAAAATCGGTACTCTGAAAACTATAAACCCTGATGAAATAAATTGAAGAGGACACAAAGAAATGGAAAAAACATTCCATTCTCATGGATTGCAAGAACAAATAGTGTTAAATGTCTATAATACCCAAAGCAATCTGCACATTTAATGCAATCCGTATCAAAATACCACCAGCATTTTTCACAGAGCTGGAACAAACAATCCCAAAATTTGTATGGGATAATAAAAGATCCCAAACAGCCAAACCAATCTTGAAAAAGAAAAGCAAGTCTGGACACATCACAATTCTGGACTTGAAGCTATATTACAAACCTGTATTTTCAAGGCAATATGGTACTGGCACAAAAACAGACCCATAGATGAATGGAACAGAATACAAAGCCCAGAAATGGACCCACAACTATGTGGTCAACTAGTGTTTCACAAAACAGGAAAGAATATTGAATGGAAAAAAACAGTCTCTAACAAATGATGTTGGAAAAACTGGACAGCAACATGTAGAAGAATGAAACTGCACCACTTTCTTACTCCATACACAAAATAAATTCAAAGTGGATAAAATACCTAAATCTGAGACAGGAATCATCAAAGTCCCAGAAGAGAACACAGGCAGCAACCTCTTTAACCTTGTCTATAGCAACTTCTTCCTAGACACATCTCTGGGGGCAAGGAAACAAAGCTGAAATGAACCATTGGGACTTCATCAAGATAAAAAGCTTCTGCACATTTAAGGAAGCAATCAACAAAACTAAAAGGCAGCCTGTGTATGGGAGAAGATATTTGCAAATGACATATCTGATAAAGGGGTAGTATCTAAAATCTATAAAGAACTTATTAAACTCAACACCCTCAAAAGAAATAATCCAGTTAAGAAATGGGCTAAGACGAATAGACATTCCAAAGAAGACATCTAGATGAGTAACAGACACATGAAAAGATGCTCAATATCACTCATCATCAGGGAAATACAAATCAAAACTACAATGAGATTCTACCTCACACTTATCAGAGTGGCTAAAATTAACAACACATGAAACAACAGAGGTTGGCAAGGATGTGGAGAAAGGGGAACCCTCTTACCCTGTCTGTGGGAATGCAAACGGGTACAGCCACTCTGGAAATCAGTATGAAATTTCCTCAAAAAGTTAAAAATAGCACTACTCTATGACCCAGAAGTTGTGCTACTAGGTATTTACTCAAAGGATACAAAAATACTGATTTGAAGGGATAAATGCACCCCAATGTTTATAGCAGGATTATCAACAATAGCCAAATTATGGAAAGAGCCCAAATGTCCATCAACAGATGAATGGATAAAAGAGATGTATACAATGGAATATTACTCGACCATCAAAATTAATGAAATCTTGCCATTTGCAAGGACTTGGATGGAGCTAGAGTGTATTAATTATGCTAAGAGAAATAAGTAGTCAGTGAAAGACAAATACCCTATGATTTCACTCATGTGGAATTTAGGAAATAAAACAGATGAACATATGGAAAGGGGGACAAGAAGAGAGGGAGGCAAACCATAAAAAACGATTAACTATAGAGAACAGAGTTGCTGGAGTGGAAGTAGGTGTGGGATGGGCTAAATGGGGGGTGTGTATTAATGAAGGCACTTGTGATGAGTACTGGGTATTATATGTAAGTGATGAATCACTAAATTCTACTTCTGAAACTAATATTACACTATATGTTAACTAACTAGAATTGAAATAAAACTTTAAACAAAATAAAATAATAAAAAAATAAAATATTCTTTCATTAATAAAAAAATATTTTTCTGGGGCGCCTGCGTGGCGCAGTCGGTTAAGCGTCCGACTTCAGCCAGGTCACGATCTCGCGGTCCGTGAGTTCGAGCCCCGCGGGCTCTGGGCTGATGGCTCAGAGCCTGGAGCCTGTTTCCGATTCTGTGTCTCCCTCTCTCTCTGCCCCTCCCCCGTTCATGCTCTGTCTCTCTCTGTCCCAAAAATAAATAAACGTTGAAAAAAAAAATATTTTTCTTCCTGATGTCATGCCGATATTAATTTTTCAAAACATTACCAGCATAGGTAAACCTGCTATTTTTGTTTAGTTCTTGGGTGTAGTGTTTTCTCCTTTTAAAATAAAATATTTATTTATTTACTTTAGTAAATAAGTACATACTTAATTTCACAATCAAAGAAAAAACAAAAGCACATCCACAGATTAAAATTGTAGAAGAAATTAAGTGAGAACTGAAATTAGATTTCTGTGATTGACAGTTCCAAAGGTGTCATCTTAAAAATTGTGATGAAGGTTTAGTTTTGTGGCTTCTTGTAAGTTTTGACATATTAAGAAAAATGGAAACATACACAATAAAAATCTTCTTTGCTTCTAGGCTAGTCTTCATCTATAAAATATTTGCAACTTTCATTGTTGCTTTATTGTTCTCTCTCTCAAGTCTTTATTATAAATTCTAACAAGTAGCACCCACCAGTTTAGCCAAGAAGAATCAAAGAGTCGTTCAGACCATAGTTCCTCTTATTTCTGGTGCTTAGGGAAATAAATTGGCCATTATTTTGGACTATATCCGTTATTTGTATGCAAGCATATCCATTATTTCAATGTAAAAGATAAATGTTTCTTATGTAGCAAAGTTTATTAAAGACCAGTGAAAAAGTTCATTATGGAGAAAATTCATTACTGACAAATGAATTAGATATATTCAAGTAAATATTGGGAAAAATCTGAATAGTGTTTAGAATTTTTGATTTTCTGAATTTTAGAGGTAGTGAGTGAGATCAGGTAGAAATGCAATGTTCTGTGCCAAGTGGTGGGGCAAAACTAAATTGAACTAAAGCAGTATCTGTTTGAATACTATAAAAATATATAGAATTTAGGACTGATGAGTTCAATTTTTGTTATTTCTGACTTAAACTGGTTTCAAGCTTGCCTTTATGCTACTTTGAAAAACGCAACAAAAAGTAAAAATAAAAATCAGAAAGCTAACCAAGATTAGTAAGGAAAAATAATATTTTCATTTTGGGGGGAAGGTGTAATTAGTTATAATAGTAATTACAGTTGACCCCTCAGAACATGCAGGTTAGGGGTGCTTCCCTTTGTGCTGTCAAAAATCCAAGTATAACTTTTGACTCCCCTGAAACTTAGCCTACTATTGACCAGAAGCCTTACCCATAACAAAAACAGTGGTTTAATACATATTTTAATACACACACACATATATATATATATATATACACTATATTCTTACAATACAGTAAACTAGAAAAAAGAAAATTTTATTACAGTTAACCATAAGGAAAAGAAAATGCATTCATAACACTGTACTGTATTTATTGGATAAAATCCATGTACAAGTGACCCATGCAGTTCAAGCCCATGTTGTTCATGGGTCAACTGTACCAAAATAAGAACATTTTACATACATAAACCAAAGTTATTTTGTAAAGGATACTACTCTGTCACAATCATATAAATTTTTGGAATTGTTTGTGTGTATGTATATTTTCTTCTGCTACTGTCTATAGACATGTTTGGTTAATAGAGTACTCCAGGGAAAGTTGAATCATTTTCATTTGTCTTTTTTCCCCTTCTAATGCATTTTTTGGTAGCTATTAACCAGAATTTCTGGTGAGAATATTCTGGACTATAATATGGGATCATATGGGGACTAGAGAAGAGTGATTAAATCTCTAACCATTGGTCCAACAGTGAGGTTTCCCACTAGAGCAGTACATATTGTAACAGGTTTGGCCCTAAAATCATCTTATAGTCCTCTAAAACTGTTTTTCCATTACATTTAACATGTTCTTTTTTCCCTTATATTTGTGTATTTGTGTGGCAGTGTGTATACATATTATACTTACGCATACATATATGTGTTATAAAACCATCCCTCTTGGTTCTTGGAGTTTGAGGGGGGGTTGTTTTGTTTTAATTCTCACCTTCCAGCCTTTTGCAACTTACAGTCATATTTCTGAGAAGTGGAAGCTTGAGGGAGATAAAGTGAGGAAAGAGTAAAATTTGTAAAGGCAACATAATCTTACAGTTATTTTTGTTCCATGGTCTTTTTTTTTTTTTTTTTTTTTTTTTGGTAGAAAGTCAGAAACCTCATTGTATTTTTTAAAGTTTTCTAAATGCCAAGACCTCTCAGAACAATACACAAAATGAGGTAGAGGTTTAAAAAAAATTTGCCTCAATATCTTATTAAAAAATTAGTTTTCAATAGTTTATCACTCATAGCTACATATTTTTTTGCTTAATTGTGCCCACATAACCTTATATGATTTTTGAAAAATCTAATATTTGTAAGTTATATTTAGAATTCAACTCCAGCATCACTGACAAAATGTCAACAGACATATGCTTAAGGTACTAACAGTAAATGACCTTCATTCTCATAATTTTTTACAATGCTAAGGCTTTTACTTTCATTATTGTTTATATACTCAACTCACTTAGTAAATATCAAGTTCCTGGTAGGTGATTAATATGTACCTGCTATCAAGAAGCTTACAATTTTGAGGGGAAATAGACATACAAACATTTCCTAATTGTCCCCTGGGTAAACTCTTTCTTTCTCACAGTATGTAACACAGTGGGATAGCATCTAAACATTGTATTCATTTACTTATATGCCCTCTCTTTACTGATCCTAGACTCTCAGCCTTTGTAGGAAAAATTCAAATCCGAGGACATATAGGGGGCAGAAGATGAAGAGTACACTCAGATATAGGGAATATTGTATGTGATAGATCCATAATGTCGCTGAAGCTTTCACTGCCATAGATGCGTGCTAGTAAGTAGGACCAAACAGATATAACAGAGACAGATTCTTCAGATACTGCCTGGTATACACAAGAATTTAGTTGAGTTAGTGTGTTTCCTTTTTACTGTGGAGGATGTAGGATTTTGGCATGAGAGTTCAGAGATTGGTTTGGTGGCACAAAGGAAATGCATTGGGGTAGGACAAGACCAGTTCTTGGGAGATTTTATGGGTGGCAATTGGACTAGTTCAGAAAAAGAAAATTGAGGATTTGAAATAGGGCTGAGAACTGAGAACAGAAATAAATATAGGGAAATACAATAAGTAGGTCTTAGCACCTGATTAGATATGGTTGGTGAAGATTAGAAGTAAGAAGTAGCAAGGCAGGGTTGAGAATTTAAGGAATAGCTGCAAGGCAAGGATGTCTTCAGCATTCCTTTTGACCAATTGGATGGATGGCAATGACAGTTTGCCAATAGAATGATTATGAATTCTGATCTTACCTCATTTATTTAGGATTTTTTTGTGTTACCATAGTACATATTAGTACCATAGTACCTATGAGTTAGATAACTTTGTGTTCAGAGAGATCTTTTGTAGTAACACAGAAAAAGTAAAGTTAGCCCATATGAGGGACTGAACTTCTTTAGTTGTTTAGCACAGTGTTTTAATATCAACTGTTCATGTGCAGTCAATATTCTTGAATACCATTGAATCTAGTTATTACTTACTAAGGAGTGGAATTGGAAATACTAGGTATTTGTGTTAAGTAAGTTTGGAAAACTAAATAAGCACACGAAAATAAACCTTTTAAAGGAAAATTTAGCATAATGTATATTTAGAAGGGATAATTTGCAGAAGAAAATGTTTTACTTTAAAAAATATTATATTGGGGCCCTTAAAAAGGCAAATTTCCTTAATAAAAATTAACATGACATATAGTTTATAAAATTGATTTTTTTTCATGGAGATATGGATATCATATAAAGTGAGATATAAATTTATTCCTTTTCCTCAGTAACCAATGAAATTCTTCTGCAAGAAAAAAAAATAATAATCAACTTTGTCACAATTTCTTTCTTTTTAATTTTGTTTCTTCCTTAGAGTATTGTTGCTAGCTTTCTAAATTTATATTTTATCACCTTAGTTTATGACAACACATTTAGAAATTCTCTTAATTTTACAACTATTAAATACATAGGTCTCTAAAAGTAACTTTTTGCCACCATCAGAGTTAAATATTTTATTCCCCTGTTATCTGGAAAGAAAATATGTGTTATGCATTAGGGAAACATAAAAATCAGTCCTTACAGATTCTATAAGTTTCCATAGTGCAGAATAACTGAATATATAGTCTGTACTAACTATGTAGGTTGATTGGCACAGAAAATAAAAAGGGGGATGGTGGAAAATTTTAAGCAAGTATTTGATTTTAGAGTTTGTGTTTCTCTTCTTAACAAATGAATTTATAATAGTGAGTTGTATTACATTCTCCTTAATACTTATTACTACATATACAATATATGTTAGATCAAATAAACAGATATTTTTAAACATTGGCAATTGTTATACTGAATTCTCCACCCCCAACATTGTAACTTTATAGAATTCTGGTAACAATATGTAATATTATTAACCAATGGCATTTATTAAATGTGCTCAATTTTTAAAAATTATGCTGATTTTATTTCTACTAAAAAATAATTTTCTAAAAACGCTCAAACTTGCTATTATGGCCACCTGCCTTTCAGCTGAAAAGTGATACATACTTTTGTTGTTGAATTGGCTTTTGTGGAGAGTTCCCTTTTATTTACAACGGGATACTAAAGGAATCTGGGATCTGGTGGGGATTCTTACTATGTTCTGATCATTCTGCCCATCAGTGTAGATGAGTGGCATTACACTGAACAGTTAAACACAGGTTTATCATCATAGATGTGAGCTTTCCTTACATGGTTACAGTGGAAATAACTAAAATCCTGAGCCAACCATTCAGGAGATTGTAAATGTCTATTAATCAGGCTAGTGAATGTTTCATGATTACTTTGCAAGGATTATTTTGAAATGCAGCTTTATTTCAGGGTCCTGAATTTAATTTGTGGGAGGTACCTTTGTTGAGCCTTTTGAAAGAGCATTAGAAGCTCTATCAGTACCTTGATAAACTTGAGAAAAGTAAGAAGATACAATTATTCTAGCAAGCACACTTGGTGTTTCTAAGAGTTTTTCTCATCTAATGCAAATAAATCACACTTGCTTCAACATTTGTTACATTGCAAATGTTAAATTTGGCATTAGCCATCAATGTCTGAGAGTTTTGCCAACATTTTTTGAATGCCTACTATGTGTTAGGGGCTTTGCACACCTGACTTCACTGAATCTCATTCAAACCACACAATCCCAGGAAATTGGTATTAATTACATCCATTTTAATGCTGGAGAAGATATACCTAGAGTAGGTAAATTGCTTGCCGAAAACTAGCAAAGTTCTCAAGAAATCTAAACCTTGTGATTTTTCATCATTCCACAGCACCTAATACAATAATCACGGGAAATAAAGGGTGGTATAATGGCTTAAGGGATGAGGAGAGGTGGGAAAGTTGTTGGTTTTTTAGAGAACTATGAATACATTTTATGGCAAGGCATAAAAGTAAGTGGAAAATAACAGTTTGAAATGATATTTAAGGGGAGAAATGGGAAATGCAAGAAGAAACTAGAAAAGAAGAACAGAGGCAGATGTATTAGTTTTTGAAAGTTATTAAGATACTTTTTTCCTCATTGATAGAGAAACAATATGGTGAAAATGGAAAGAATTCGTAGGTGGAACATGTCAGCCAAGTGAGTTCACTTTGCTTTTCAGGGAAGAGGCCAGAAAGAGATAAAGGGATAACAGTAACTCCTCTTCAGGAATACACACAACAGCAAATGTTAAGTAGGAAGAAGAAACTGCATAGCAAAGTGAAAAATATAGACAATGAACATTAAATTGTTATTTAACTAATTTTACATTTATAGTAGGTCTTAATACCAGTTTTTTTATGGGGTGGAAGGAATAAAATAAAGCATTTTATTATAATGGAGGGAAGAAGGGATGATACTTTTATTGGATGTTATATTTTTTATTAATAATTAAGATAAAAGAAATAGTTCTTGAACTTCTTACAATGAAATTGTGATTATTTATTTAATGGGTATTCTAGGAGACCTACAAAATTATTTTCCTTTTAAGGATATAAAAATAAAACCAACACACAAGGTTGGTATGAACCAGGTTGTCCAGCTATAACTTATACTCAGGTTGTAATTAATTACTTTGAAAAGCAGTTAATTTTATTAGGTAATTAAATAACCCTATTAGTAGATTATCATGACAAAAGTATTATTTGCAAAAATACAGGATCAGTAGCATTTTCACAAATTATTAGTCCTTAGCAACCACTCATGTTTTGCTTAAGTATAGTGATGGGATCGGCCACCATGCCATTAGAGAATATTGCTATTTGGAAAAATGTAGGGCATTTTATAAGTTGAAGATTGAAGATAAATTCATCTTTAAGCATGTTATGCTATGTTACCAGAGCTTTGTACCCTGGGCATATGTGGAAACCGGATGACCATTTGTAATACAATATTCATGTATGGTGACATGAAAATGGAAGAAATGAAGGTAAGCAAGGAGAAGGACACAAGAGAGCAAAATAAACACATATCAAATTCAATAAAGGACAACCTAATTTAGCATTCATATACTATACTTCACTATACATATACTTCACTTTTAAGTATTCTAGGTCAACTACATAGCATTATATGATTGAAAAAAATAGCAAGTTGAGAAATCTTATTTCCTGATTTAAAGAATGAGGTAATTTATTTTGAGCTAAGCCTTTAGGCCAAGACTTTTGTTAAAGGAGAACGTGAATTCTGATTTCTGCCAGACTTAATTAGCCATATGTTAAAGAACAATAGTTCACTATATACATAGTGTGGAAAATACTTCTCATTATGGATTTATCTTTTTAAACTATAACTATTAAGAGCAATATATAAAACCAAAGAATTTCCATCACTGAATATGGGAGCAGATACCACCCACATACCCATGCACAAACCCTATTTTGTAATATAAAAATGATCATTGGACTCTTTCGCCCAAATTTCTGGAGTACAAATTTATAAGCAGCCAGTTTGGACATATATAATTATATCAAAATTATGTTTGTTGTATAAACATTTACCATGATCTGTACTAGGAATAAAAGCCTTCTAGGGGTGCCTGCCTGGGTGGCTCGTCGGACTTCGGCTCAGGTCACCATCTTGCGGTCCGTGAGTTCCAGCCCCACGTCGGACTCTGGGCTGATGGCTCAGAGCCTGGAGCCTGCTTCCGATTCTGTGTCTCCTTCTCTCTCTGCCCCTCCCCCGTTCATGCTGTCTCTCTCTGTCTCAAAAATAAATAAACGTTAAAAAAATTTTTTTAATAAATAAAAAAAAAATAAAAGCCTTCTAGATCTTTAAAATTCCCAGTGATCTTTAGAATTTCCAGTCTATCCACCATGTGAGTTTAAAATTATCGAGGCAGTAAAGGTTAGGAATAGGGAGTTTCAGGTTATATAGACCTGAATTTAATCCCAACTCTGTCCCTTAGCAGATCTGTGCCCTTCAGTAAGTAATTTAAACTTTCACTGTTTAGGTTTCCTTATCTTTTAAGTAGAGATGATATTCAAAAGTATCATGGGGGTCACTGTGATGATTAAGTTAATTTAGCACAATTCTTGGTGCCAGGGGCTTGGTGGTTGTTAATATAATTATCATTAAAATTATGGATTTCCCTTAGAAGAAATCCTTGTGATTACTAAGTAGGTTAAAGAAAATCCTTTTAGAGAAGAAAACAAAACAAAAAAATTGAAATTTGAGAAATAAATTGTACTTCATCAAAATTAAATACTTCTGATGTTTAAATGAAATGACAAGTCATAGACTGGGTGGGAAATACACACACACACACACACACACACACACACACACACACACCTAACAAAGGTATTTGTGTATTATCAGAATATTCAAAGAATTTTTTTACAGTATATAAGATAAACAACTCAGCTTTTAAAATGGGGCAAAAAGTTTGAACAGTCTGATGAATATGCAGGAGCAATCAATAAGCACTTGAAAAGATGTCAGCATCATTAGTCATTAGAGAAATGTAAATAAAACCACAAAGTGAGATCACTTCACACCCACTAGAATGAGTAGTGTTAAAAAGACTAATAATAACAAAGGTTGGCAAGGGTATGAAACAATGGGAACTTTCATACATTGACGGTCAAAGTGTCAAATGTACTTTGGAAAACAGTAACGTCTTATATCGTTAAACATATACCTACACTGCAATTCTTTAATACCACTTCTAGGTGTTTAACCAAGAGAAATAAAAACATATGTCTGTAAAGACTCCCACATGAATATTTATATTAGCCAACAACTGGGAAAACAAACAACAAACAAATGTCCATCAACAGGTGAAAGTATTAAACACATTCTGGCATATCCAATCAACAGAATACCAGTCAGCAACAGAAGGGAATGAACTGAGATATGAAACAACATGGATGAATCCTCACAGATGTTGTTTTGAACAAAAGAAGTCACATGTACTGCTTTTTAAGCATTTGGTAATGGGGACAACATTTCCCTTGACTTCATGAAGACTAAAGGCTCCTGGGTGCAAAGTAACATAATTGCAACACAGTATGGTAATGTATATAGTCTTTGAGAAACACCCAGAGTTTTGTGGATGCACAATAGGGATACCCAATGTTAACCATGACCCTAATAAATATACGTGTAAAAATACTTACTAGTGTAGGGGAAGGGAGTCACAGAAATTTATAGAGAGATTGGCACCTCTGGAGAGTTGAATGATCATTAGGAGTTAGCAGGAAAAGAGAAATTGGAGGGAGGGAGGGGGTTATTACTGGTTGGAGGGCTTAAGAGAACAGTTTTCAGTGAACTTGCATATGATAACTCCTGAGTTGTTTAATGTTTCTGTAGTGCATGAATTTCTATTGAGTCTCTGGGCTGGAGAGTTAGTGAAGAAGGAGATCGTGGAGCTCCTACTTAGGATGCTAAGGAACTTGGGCTGTTATTCTGTTGAATACGAAAACTGATTGAAAAGTTTTAAGCAGCATAGTCTCACTGGATAGCGTATGAATTTGAGAGTAACAAAACTGGACATGTTGAGGCAAGCTGGGCAGCTGTTACATAATGAAGGTAGGAGATGATTAGTACTTGAACTTGGGCAAAGAATGAATTAAATAAGTAATATTTAAGTCTAAATGCTTAGGTCTTTTTTCCTTATGATTTAAAATCAGAGCTTAATCAGAAATTGGAAAACAAATGGCCACTTAAAAAGTAGCTATTGGAATTACACAGTATTTTACTCCTAAATTCCTGTAGCTTAGGATTTTCAATGTTGTATTAATCTCTATGTGTGTAGGATAAAACCTAACATTATCATAAAGTCAAAATCATTATTTTCAATGAAATAAAGCTATATTGTCCTGGCATTGGCCTTACTTAAGTAATATACTTTGATCAGCATTTGCAGATTACATAAGATTATTCCTATAATTAGTTTCCAAGCATTTTCTCGTATTTATCTCCTTGACTATTGAAGCTCATTAGGAAATGTATGTTTAGATATGTAGAGAAGATTAATTTATAAAACTAAAAGTAAACATAACAACTAATTGAAATGCTTAATAGAGCTTTAACAGGAATTGACTTCTGGTATAACCAAACAAAATGTTTACGTGGTTTGTTCTTGCAGCTTATTTGATGCAAAATGCAGGCACAAGCTGTAGAATAAAACTAATAGAATCTTGTGACTAGAAACGGGCAACTGCATAACTTTCAAGTGTGGTTCTATAGGTATATTTCAACAATTAGTTGACCTTAATGTTTTGTTTTTTTTTTGGCATTCATGTGAAATTCAAAAGCATAAGCTGTATCTCTTTTAACAATTATTCAGGAATAATTATAATCAATTTTTTCAGTTAGATGATCTGGAGAAAGGTCTCTGAGAAGAATTTAGGAAGTAACTAGTCTTCAATATTCCCCATTAATTGTATAATAAATATGTTTCTAATTGAAATATATTATTGATATCAATTTACCAGTTTTCTGCTGCTACTATTAAGAGTAAAAATTTTTCTGGACACTCATTGTTCCTTTGTTAGGGAACCATCTTTTATCTGATATTATCTGTGATCACAAAGAAAGAAGAGTAGTTGTTGATTTATACACAATATATTAAAAATAAAACCAGTTTCTTAGTTATGGCAATCAGGTGTGATATCATGTATTGACAGGAGCCCCAACACTGTCAAAAAATAATTTGGTTTCATATTACATTTGCCTACATAAAATACTAACAAGTTTAAGTCATAAGAGTGAGGCAACTCATGGGCAAGACTGCATGTTACAATTTAGAAATTTAATTTAAAAATGCAAATTTTAATACTCTCTAGAATGTTTAGTAAATAAATATCCTCAGAAAGCCATCGCTGATTTTTTTGCCCTATATCTTGCTTACTGGTGTGCTAACTGAACAATGAAGGTGCTAAAGAATACATTTATGCAACAGGCTTAAAGAATTACAATTGAACTTGAAATCAAGCTCAAGTTCATTTCTGCAGTGTAGACCTAAGTAAGAAAGCTACGTCACACCTACAAATAAATTTTCTAGTTCTATTCAGGCTTTTGAAAAGAAAATAGAAAAGTTCCTAAGTATTAACACTAAAGAAGATACGGGAATTCTTATTTTTATAATTAGTTCAGTCAGACTTCCATTTGAAAATGTCAGACTGAGTGTAAGTATATCCTTCTATCCTGAATTACCACTGAAAGGAAAGCAGCAAGATTTTTCAAATGTCGTAAGCTTAAGAGAAAAAAGAGAATAAGACAGGAAACAGTAAAACATGGGAAGCTGAAAAGCAGATGGCTGTATTAGATTCACTGAGCGGACCCTTGAAAAACTGAATTCTGAAATGGACCCAAGAAGTAGTGTGATTTGCACTACTGAATCTACTTAAAGTTTCAAGATTAGTAATACCAGGGAGCTGTGGGAGCAGGAGTGAAGGAGAGGGTTTGTCAAAAGTCTGTTACAAAGCAGCTGTATGTATCCCTTGATTCCCTTCTCCACTTTGAACAGATCAAGAACCCCATTTGTTTAGTCAGGAGAGAAAACCCAGTGCTTAGCCTGGAGGACACAAGGCAGAGGATACCATGGTGAAAAGAAGGGGATTCAGTGAATTTCTGTATGCTACAAGTTGAGAACCTTATCCTCCCTTGTCTCACCTGGCTCGCACAGCAGCTGCTTTGTAGGTAGAATTTGACAGTTGGGCATGGCTGTTTGTTGCATAAGATGTGTTATTATGACTTGTAAGGAGATCAATAGCTATTGCAAAATGGTACATTTAGAATTACAGAAAAATGGAAATACAAGAAAGAGCCCAAGAGATGTTGGTACTTTGAGAAGTCCATGCAATCCTCTAAGCTCTCATTCTTAAAGAAGAAATAGTGGTATTTTAAGCAATTATATTTCATTAAAAGTAAAAGAGAAACATGTCTTCGTTTTGAGTTTCTTAGGCATGCAAATCCCTTTGTAGCCTATTCCCCCCAAACAATGAAAGTTAGTGATTCAAAAGAAATACTGTAAAACCAGCATTTCTACTAATTGGCTTACAACAAGTTCACTCAAGGTAACACAAGTTCACTCAAATTTATATTAAATGTGTACAATTTTTAGAGTTTTTTTTTTCCCTCAGGTCAGGGAAAATACCACTACTTTGTGTATTCATGTTGTGTTATACTCCTTTGATTATTCCTCCTCTACAAACACTGTTTTTAAGTATTTTAACTTTTATTATTAAGTTCCAAAAGTTTTATTTTCCTTGGCCAAGCTGAATTTTGGATATCAACTTGTTTAAGCAAAAAAAAAAAAAAAAAAAAAAACTATGAAACTCCATCAGATAACCTCTGTTAGTTTGGAACTGGGATGGCTAGGTGAGTTTCATCAGGCAACGCTCAAAGTAACTCACACAAAGCATCTTCTGAGAGCTGAAACAGCAGTCACAATTGTGTCTCACTCTGTTTGAGGCTTAACAAAGTAGTGGAGCTAAGTTTCAGAGAACCATGTCTTAGCCTCTGAGGAAAAAGAGCCACATATTTTGTGTGTGTGTGTGTGTGTGTGTGTGTGTGTGTGTGTGTGTGTAAAAAAGCTGTTTAGTAATTTTAAAAATGAAACCCATGACACTTCATTGTGGAACCACATATGATTTTGTTTATTTTCAAAATACGTCCTTGCAAAATTGTCAAGATTTTTTTAAGGAAATGCACATGTTCAAATATATTTGTGTATATTCAAGTAGGTCATAAAACATAGAAACATACTCCTTTTATGGTATTCCATATTTGGTTTTGATTATTTTTCAAGGTTTTTAAAATTGTTTGCCTTTTAATAGTATGTTTTCATGTTTTTAAATAAAAGATGTTTTTGATAAGTAGGACAAGGTAGTCATCAGATTATTGTTCTAAAGATATACATTTGCTGTTCAGGTCAAATAATACATATTAGAGATTCTGTACAAAAAGATTATATGTAGTAAGTTATCTCACATAATTTTGAAAATTATATGGAAATATAGTTATTTTATTATAATTTCTAAACTTTTAAGGATATTAAAAGACCACATAAAGAAATATATGTTTTATAAAATTACTGAAGAATTTGTCTATTATATTAGTAAATTTTATATATTGATTGACCTATTTGGCCCTACACAAATTTGTGAATGACATCTCTACTTACTCCATTAATTTTTGAGATATTTGGTTAGTTGAGGTAAGATGGAGGTTATAATTGTAAACAACACCTTGATAAGTTATTGTATACATATATATCTAGAGCACATACACCATATTGATTACTGCTGGATATCAAGTTCAGACTTAAACAGAAGTCTGATTCTGATTTTTCTCAGACTCGTTAAGCCCAACCTGCGATTGCATAACTTTAAACTTATTATTTAACATAAGGACAACACACGTGCATGTGTCTGGAGAGAATAAAATTTTAGCATCATCACTTATTTAAAACCTCATACAAACGTATTTCAGATCCTTTCCTATAAAGGGAGGTGGGTAATGATCTTATGAAAATATAAGGACAAGAAAATATATATCAAGGTACAAATAAGAAAATGAAATTCTTAGCACTAAAAATATTCATTTCCATTATTTTATTCAATTATTTGCCATATTCTTAACTATTATTATTGGTCCTGGCACTATGCTAGTCACTGGGGATTCAGTGATTAACTTAGGTATATTTTCTTACCAGAGAAACTCATCCATTTTAAGGAAAACATTACTGTATAAAGTACAAAAGGAGGACAGAGAAGATAATCTAATGACCATCTTGAAGGATGAGACTTTAACCTGGTAGGTTGGGAGTTTGTTAGAAAAGTTGAGACAAGTCCATTATTGGCAGATAAGTTAGTGTCCACCCTAGCAAAGAGATACAAGGGAACAGACTGAATTTGAAAATTGACAAATATGGCATGACCTATTCCTAAAATATATGCTGATGGGTAAGAGAATAAATGACAGCAGATAGAGCATGAGGACAAGGTATGAGTAAATTATTACAGGTCACTTATATAAAGTTATGATATCTGTGGAGTTTGGATTTATCCCAGAGGCGGTGGGTGGGCATCTGAATTTCTGGATTGATGTCATCAAAGTACTGCCTTGGCCTCCATACTCAGGAGTGTCAACATACAAAAAATTGCAATGGTACTGTTCATCTCCTCTCTGCCCTCAAACTAATATTCTGTAGAGTTAGCTGAGATCTGAGTGGAATCATAGTAACATACTTTTCACATAGCTTTTCTTATCAACTTGGAATCCCTCAGATGTTGATTTGGAAAATGAACTTGCAAAAATTCACATAATTTGTATTATAAATTAACTGACAAGGGGCCATATCAACATTTACAGGTTTCAGCACCATACCTTAATGGGAAAGGATTTGTGAATAATCACTAATGATACCAATTCATAATGATGAAATGAAATATTTATAAAGCATTTCCTTTATGTTTAATTGCATGGTAATCTCCAGTTCTTTAATTCATTATAAGATCAGATTTGAAGTGATTATTGGCTTTGAGTTTTTACTGTTCAGGACTTGCCTGTCAAAGAAGATGAATAACATGAAACTGTTGTTTTGTTGTTGTTGTTGTTGTTTTATTTTAAATAGATTTATTGATTTGTAATTGACATACCATGTAATTCGTCCACTTAGAGTGTCTATTTCAGTGATTTTTGGTGTACTCGTGGATATGCATGACCATCACAACTATGTTCATCATACTGAAACTGTGTTTCCAGAGAGCAAATGAAAGTGCTTAAATTCCTTTTTGTAGTATCGTATTATTGGGCTATTTTTAAGGCAATGAAGAAATGCAGTTTACATCAGTTTTCTTTAGGTCATAGAATGTTCTAGGGTGCCTCTAGTGACTCATGAAACATAAGATCATCTGTGATATCTTGTATTACAAGTTCATTCATTTACTATATTTCCTTAGAGAGGAAAAATTAAAGTCTCTAACTTTGCTCGTTTCTTTTTAATGTAGGTAGACAATTGTCCTTTATTGTCTTCTGAAAATGATTTAAATAGCTTAAGCTAAATTTTAAAAAAGTATATCCCTTCATCTGTGTTCTAGAATTTGATGTGTTAGATATATTCATAGAAACACAGCTTACATTATAGATTTATTAGTGTTGTGGACCTAATTTTAAATGGGTGTTATTACTGCATTTATTTGCCATTTTAGATATACAGTTTGATTTAGTTCAGGATTAAACAATGTGGAACTCAAAATATATATATAATGCTATTTAGGACTTTTGCTGTAAAATCTATCACACTGTAGGAGGTTTTACATTTCCAAAATGCAAGCGGTAAATGCTATGGGGTCAGGGACTAACCAGTGAATGAAAGTCAGAACTCAAAATGAAGTGTCTTTTCTGTTTAACATTGGGCACTGATAGGAACTGATAATGTTTGATTAATGAACGGCAGCCTTGCAGCGGGTGAAAACATCTGCAAAAAGTGATTTATTATTTCAAAGGTATTGGGAGCTTGCGGTATCTTGCAGATTTAAGTATGTGTGCCTGAATAAAATAAATGAGATGCAACATGTGAAAAATGAAAACACATTACTTGTAAAGGATGTGTCACAAGCAGGGTATTTTTGTTCAAGTACACTTTGTCATGGGGACTTTTAATGCTGTTCTGAATACAAATCATTTAACTGGTTCATAAAATCGCCTCAGTTGGAATTCTTGCATCTATCATCCAAGACATAAATGAGGGTTAAACTTAATGTGGTGTAACATCCCCTAAATGTTCAAATCTTGCATCATATACAACTATTAAAATTGCACATATGTTTTATGTATAAAGATGAATAAATTGTGGGTACTTAATAACAGTGGTCCCCAAACAGAAACAAGGTTTAAAGTCTTGAGGTCTTAATTGAATGCTCATCAAATACTCAGAGTTAAGGATTTCCACTGCAACTATTATGGCTAGATGTTTGAATAATCTATCATTTTATGATTGAACAATTTTTTAGTTAGGTGACATGTTATATGACAAATAATAGAATGCAGTGAAAGGATGGGTACTGTTTTAAGTCTTGCTACTGGAACTGTAATTTGTGTGTGTGTGTGTGTGTGTGTGTGTGTGTGTGCATGCACATGTGTGTGTATATACACATACCTTGAATCATTCACTGTTGTTTAGTTAAAAATCATACCTTTCTCTAAATGTAGTTACATCATATTTCACATATCCCTGATAACTATTTATAGAAAATAAGATTCAAAATTCTTTCAAGGTGCTAGTAACCTAATAATAGTCATAATGAGTTATACGTAACAAAAAATAATGTGAAAATGAAACCAGAACAGTCTGTAGCAGAGTTATGCCATTGAGACTACTAATTCCTTCTTTTGTAGTGTATGAGATGCATCTCCTTGTTTGTTAACTCCTAAAAGGCACTTCTCCAAAGTTGGGTGTTGTAACTATGAACTTACTCTTCAGTCAACAAGATTTAAAAAAAAAAAAAAAACAAACCATCATAAGCAAACTAAATTCTATGAAGAAAAAAACATGTTGTGTTTTTTTGAGAATATTATGGGACTTTATAATTGCATATGTAATTTTTAAGTTAGAAACTGAATTGCATCAAGATTTCTGCATCCTTTTTGACCATGCTAGCCTTAGGATTCAGCATAAACTAAATCTTTATTAAATGTTTTGTTGAATGATTGAATAAATGAAAGGATTAGTAAAGGAATAATTATGCACAGCAATTTTACTCACTCATTTAACAGAGTTCTGAGGAACTTGCTTTGTGCCAGGAAACGGGCTGGGTCTGGAAATAAAATGTTGGAGAGAACAGGCATAGTCCCTACTCTCAAGGAGCTCCTAGGCCGTGGGAGACTGATATTAAATACATCACATATCACATAGTGAAACATTTTGAAAAGCAATACAAAAAAATATAAGGGTCTTGGAGGCTACATTCCAAGGGGATCTCTCCTGAATGGGAGACAAGGAAGGGATCACACTAGCTGAGCTTGGAGAGAATAAAGGAGGCAAGTGGCAGGAGACAGGTAGATAATTAGACTGGGGAGTGAAATGAGATTTGCATTTTAAAGGAATCACTTTGTCAGACATGTGGAGGGAAGAGTAGAGGTGAGAAAATCATTTAAGAGGCTTTAGTAATAAGAACAGGAAATGGTGACTGATTCTACTCTTCCCAAGAATACAAATCTCTGCCTATTATGGTCTCTCAACATTTCCACCACCCCCCCACCCCCATCTTATTTTCTCAGTTCCCTGAGAGTGGTCATGACCTAAAAATAAGGGGTCTTTCATCATTACTTTTTGATACTCCCTACTCCCCCTTTTATATTTAACTCAGAATTATTTATTAAATCATAACTACCATTTAAATTAGACACAATGGCACTTGTCAGGCAATAAGATGGTTCCAATAGGATTTCTTATATGTTTAGTTTATTGTCAGAATTTTGTCTCCACTGAAATGTCAAAAAATTTTAATACCATTGTTTTATTATCAAATGGTATACATGATTAATTACATGTGATCGGATTTAAACATTTTGTTATTTCTAGTGACAGAATCATTCAAATAGGAAAAGAAACATATTTTAAGTAATTTATTCATATGCAGAGAAGATTATAACTAGAATTAGAAATATGAAGAAGATTTAATAACATTCATTGAAAGGATTTCTATAACCTTTCTATTTTCCAAAATTTGCTAACCTTCACTGTCAGGAATATTTTCCTCATCTTTTTTTGCTATCTTATAAATCAGTTTTTAAGTGGAAATAGGCATGATCATCTTGAGAGCTCCTTATGTAGCTGAAAATCTTCATTAAATTGACTTCTTCGGGCTGAATAATTACAGTTCCAATTAATTAAAGACTAAAAATTGCTTCCTCAATTAAACTGAAATATGTAGGCAAACATATGAAAATACAAACCTTCTAGATTTAGAAGTTTTCTTAGAACTCCTTGCTAAGATGTCAAATATTAATATAGCCTAACCTCCTTAACATCAAAGAACATATAGAGATATGTTCTTCTTCCTAATTATGTAGATATAACATATGTAAAACAAAATTAAGATCCAGGGCATATTTAATAGGAACCTAATAAGAATTCAGAATATAGGACACTGGTTTCTGGTTCTCTCTGTCTTTAAACTGAATCTGCAAACCTGGACAGGTGCCACTCTTCCCAGGTTCCAAACGCAAGGTTGTTGATATGAGGGTGAAAAGAAATGGCACATGTGAGAACTTTGATAATTATGCACCAATTTATAACCCTTATAAATATTAATTGTTGGAGCTGAAATTGATTCTCAGTTTTCACCTCCCATAAATTTTTTTTATTTTTTTATTATTATTTTTTTGAAATTTATTGTCAAATTGGTTTCCATACAACACCCAGTGCTCATCCCAAAAGGTGCCCTCCTCAATACCCATCACCCATCCTCCCCTCCCTCCCACCCCCATCAACCCTCAGTTTGTTCTCAGTTTTTAAGAGTCTCTTATGCTTTGGCTCTCTCCCACTCTAGCCTCTTTTTTTTTTTTTCTTCCCCTCCCCCATGGGTTTCTGTTAAGTTTCTCAGGATCCACATAAGAGTGAAAACATATGGTATCTGTCTTTCTCTGTATGGCTTATTTCACTTAGCATCACACTCTCCAGTTCCATCCACGTTGCTACAAAGGGCCATATTTCATTCTTTCTCATTGCCATGTAGTACTCCATTGTGTATATAAACCACAATTTCTTTATCCATTCATCAGTTGATGGACATTTAGGCTCTTTCCATAATTTGGCTATTGTTGAGAGTGCTGCTATAAACACTGGGGTACAAGTGCCCCTATGCATCAGTACTCCTGTATCCCTTGGGTCAATTCCTAGCAGTGCTATTGCTGAGTCATAAGGTAGATCTATTTCTAATTTTCTGAGGAACCTCCACACTGTTTTTCCAGAGTGGCTGCACCAGTTTGCATTCCCACCAACAGTGCAGGAGGGTTCCTGTTTCTCCACATCCTCTCCAGCGTCTGTAGTCTCCTGATTTGTTCATTTTGGCCACTCTGACTGACATGTTCACCTCCCATAAAATTGAGTGCAGCTTCAGACCCAGAGCTATAAGTAGACTCCATGTCCTTACTTGAGGTTTTCATGAGAAAATTTGAACACCGACCAATAACTCCTTAAGATTGATTACTTTTCCCCTAGATTTTGTACCTTGAATTTAGGATTGTGGGGACATTTTTTTTACGCTATCTGTGGGGATAGAAGGTGGCACTTGGTTATTTATATAACTAGAAGCTAATTGTCAATATTGAGAACCACTCATAGTGGATGAAAATTTGAAAGTTGACACTTTCCTATACTTGTCCTAGGAAAGAATCTCAGGGTAACAAAGGACAGAGACATAATTTATGTTATTTTATAATAAAAGTATGAGAAAAATTAATATATGCAAAAGGATACCTATGTGCTTTTAAAGGAGACAGGTTTTTTTTCCTCTTTTTTTTCTTTTGCTTAAAATTTATTTTTTTTTCTTTTTTAAGTATGAAATTTATTGTCAAATTGGTCTCCATACAACACCCAGTGCTCATCCCAACAGGTGCCCTCCTCAATACCCATCACCTATCCTCCCCTCCCTCCCACCCCCATCAACCCTCAGCTTGTTCTCAGTTTTTAAGAGTCTCTTATGTTTTGGCTCCCTCCCTCTCTAATTTTTTTTCCTTTCCCTCCCCCATGGTCTTCTGTTAAGTTTCTCAGGATCCACATAAGAGTGAAAACATATGGTATCTGTCTTTCTCTGTATGACTTATTTCACTTAGAATAACACTTGAAGGAGACAGTTTAGATGGTAGGTAGTAAATATTAAATTATTTGCTCATGATTCTGCAGGTTGACAATTTGTTCTGGGCTGAGCTGGAAGTCCTGCTACCCCTGGTGTCAGATGCTCTTACGTGCATCAGAATCAGTTGGGAGTTGCTTAGGGGCTGGAGACCCAGGATCTCAGGCCTCAGTTGGGAAAACTGGATCTTTGGAAAAAGACACCTGTGGTGTCTCTTTTAACATGTGTCTCATCCTCAAGGAGGCTAGCCTATGCTTGTTCACAAGGTGGCCTTAAACCAAGAGTGTACAAGCTTCAAGCCTCTTCAAGCCAAAGCTTAGAAGCTTAGAAGCCAAAGCTTAGGAGCTTAGTGCTACTTTCACACCCCATTATGTTGCTAATGGCAATTCACAAAATAATCCCAGATTCAAGAAAGACAGAGTAATAGACTCCCCTTAAATCTTGAGGAGAGGAATGGCAAAGTCATCTGGAAAGGGGCATGCATACAAGGATGGGACAGATTCTTATGACCTTGAAATTTTCTTACTGGAAAATTTTTCTATAATGATTCTCATCTGACTGAAATTGATAGCAGAAATGTTAGAAGATGGAGGAGGGACAGTAAAGAATCCTCCAAACTGAGAAGGCACTTTGAGACCAAAAAGTGAAGCAAGCCACTCCATACTATTTACACAGGGTAACTTGCTGACGGAGGAGATCAGGTGGACAACAGTCGAAGCTCTGTGTATCTATTTTCCACAAAGTCCAAACCTTAATGCACAGATTTTATAGAGTGAGGGGATGTGCATAGGTCATTGTGGTCAGGTTAGGGTTTTAACATTTAAGAGACCTCCTGGTGCTATATGTGTGCCAGAGGGGAGAGAGGGGAAGAAACTGTGTTATCTCTTCTAGTTATCTAAACAACTTTAGGGAAGATCAGAACAAGCCTTCCTTCAGGGCATACATCAACCTCCAAGGGGCCTGGAAGAGATGGCTCCTTGGGAGGTCATTGCATGGACATGAAAAAGGTGGAGAGCCAAAGAGAGAGTCACTAGTCAGCACTCCTACAGAAGTTATATACTTACACATAGTTTCAAACAATCTTATATTCCAAATGATTATGATTGAAGATTCCAGAGCTGTTGTTCCTGGGTTTAAAACCAGTTTTTTATTAAGCACGTTACTCAATGACTGTTTCAGTCTACCTAACTTCAAGTCTGAAAAATAATGCAATTATCTAATTGGCTCATAGAGAAGATTAAATGATTTGATACAGGTATAATGCTTAGAATAGTACTTGGCCTGGCATAAAAAAAAATCCTTAACATGTGTTAGCTATTACTATATCTTATTCCTGGTCTTTAATAGTGGATAAAACTATGCATCTTTATGATATAAATCAACATAATCTCTTGTTCTAATTTTACTTCTAGCTGCTTTCTCTTTATATGAGTACTTTCAGTAATTATGTTCTGAACTTCATTCTCAAAACACTAATCTTAACCATAATCATATAACAGAAATAAAAGTTTATTCCCCAAGTATCTGGTTTCCTGTTAAACACAAGACATAATAACTATTGAGATGATACACAGACACCAAATAACTTTTAAATGCAAGCTCCCTAATTTCTCTTTTTATTATTTTAACATAGTCCTGACCCACTTTTACATTAGTTTTAGATCAGATTGCCTACAGTGCCTCAGACATTCACTCTAAATGCCAGACTGATTTCTATGGCCCTATCCAAAGGCTGGGTTTTTGAATGATGGCTATAACTTGATTGATTCCATAATGAATCCCTCCACCTAGATTCCTTACATCTATTACTGCAAGACCAGAAATACCTTGATACTCTCAAACTATCACCTAGTAACACCTGCACTTAAATCCAGACTTGATATTCAGTAGTCTAGTTATGATTGCAAAGTTCCTTTTAACAATAACTCTGTTTCTATAAGGCCATAGTCAAGGTGAAAGATAATGAAAATTTTATTTGGTAGTAGCAGCAGGAATGAAGATGAGAAGATGAATGAAAAAGAAAGGACATAGTTGAATCATCACTAATCAGCAAAAATCAAATGCATGAGTTAGAAAAAAATAGAGGAGATTCAAAGGAGATTTTTGTTTTGGTAATTCCTTACTGGACATAATTTTGGTTATGATGTAATACTCTGCAATGTAATGATTTTAATATTTTATTAGAAGAAACCTCAAATACAAAGTTAATTTATATATATTTATTCTAGGAAGTTAGATACTTATACAAATTTTACTATGCAGATATAATATGGTCTGGTAACAAGTAGTTTAAAATAATGTTTCTTTGACTCATTCAGAGAAATTATAAATGTTGAATGCAGTTATGCTCAGTGTTCTGTTTCGTATTGTAATATGTAAATTTTTATCTTTGAACCTGTGTAATATTGGATTTAAAGTTATCTACCTTTAAGATACCCATGCTATATAGGTATATATTATATTAGAATAAAAACTGTATATTATACAGTTTTCTTCATGGTCCTCTACATGGTATCTCAGCTCCAGAAAATTTGTCTTTCATTTCTAATCAGATAAATATTTGGGCTCTGTATTTATTTCCCATCATTTTGGGATACCAAATAAAAGATTTACTTAACATGAAATGTATAAAATCATGCTAAAATTTAGGAATAATATATGTAAATTTAATTTTCTTTTTTGTGAAAAGGACACCAAAATGTTTAAATGTATATTTTCTAGGAAGTTAGTTCTTACTTCTCCTTAAAGACAACAATAATAGCAAAATCATTCAAACTCATTTCTTCCAGTAAAATCAGAAAGGAAACATAACTGGTATATTCCAAAGTAAATTAGGAGCTGTCAAGAGCTGCTTCAATCAGACAAAAAGTATAGGGGAGAAAATGAAAACAAGTATTATAGAGTCTTAAGAAGCCCACAAATGGTAAATCTCAGGTAGCATAGTACTTTGCCCTTCTTGGCATTAATAAGTGTGGAAACTGGAATAAACAAGTAGAAAAGGGAAACAAAAAACTTTCCTGTACCAGATTTTATTCAGAAAAACAAAGCGGATGAAACTACTCAAAGAATCCAACACAAAATGAGCCATATTTGTAGGAAACAGTCTATCTGGCAGCCAAAAAGGAAAGAACCTTTGGGTTAGTAATCTTAGAAGGCTGTCTTCTCTTGTCTGTCCCTCATTATAACCAGCTCTTCAGGGACAACCTATAAATAACCAATCTAACTAAAGTCAACTCATTAGGTAATGAATAATACAATATTATTGTGGCATTAAAACAAAAATACTATAAGAAAAACTGTGGAGAAAAGCAACTAAATTTACCAACAGATGAATTACATTCCCCAGAAAAAATATTGCTATCAAACATATAAAAATAATGAATAAACATTTTGCTATTTATTTAAAACAAGAAAATTTAGCATAGTATCAACTATATGAGTAAAAGCCATAAAGCATAAATGCCAGAACCAAGATAGAAAAATAGGAGCTGGAAAATGAGTTGGCAGAATATAAGAAAGATGTAAACAAAAAACAACATAATTATTAAAATAAAGACAAAATGGAAGAAGCATGAAAATGAATAAAGATTTAAAAACACTGTAAGGGACATTTAATACAGAGATTAGGGAGTGAAAAAAATGACTCAGATAAAGGGAAAAAGTAGAAAGAGAAAATAATAACTATAGGGAACACTCAAAATGAGATCTAGCATACATATAATTGGAGTCTCTTGGAAGGAAAGTCTCTCCCGTCTATGGAACAGATCAAATATTTGAAGCAATATTTTAAGACAAAATCTGTGCAAGAAATAAAAGATTAGAAATTATATTTTGAAAGTTCTGCTAGGAAAAATTGCCCTGGAATGCCCTAGGAAATGTCCTGAAATGTCCTAGGAAAATTACTAGATTTTAAAGAATAAAAATTTCTTTGGACATATAGGGGCAAAGATCAGGCCACAGAAAATATTAGACTGGCTCCATACTTCTCAGAAGCATGAAAGAAAGTGTGAGCCAGTATTTTATATTCAGCTAAACTGTCTCTCAGGTATAAGGTCTACAGACAAACAATTTTTGACATTCAAGAAGTCAGGAACAAACTTCCACCAATTAGAGAAGATTCTAGAAGCCCTACCAAAAGTGTTAGTGAGCACTACACATATATAGCTGAAAAATTAAGTCTGAAGCAAATGTGGGGATTATGGTGACAAAATACAATGCAAAATGGTGCATGCTTTGATAATGCCAAAATGATAATAACAGCAGAAATGAGGAAGTAGAAAAGAATGTGGAGCTTTATTTTGAATAACTAGGTAATCATTTAAAGCTGACCAAGTCACTCAATAGAAGTATAAGCACTTTGAATAATGTAACGGAAAAAACATAAGAATGAAAATAATATTGACTAAAAGCCAGTGGTAGAGAAAGAGTGTTGAAGGGAGAAATATTATCACGTTTGGGTTTTTTTATATGCTATCTAAAGAATTAGCAGATTGAGGGTATTATATTATTCTTATAAAAATGACAAAAGAAATACCCATTTAACGTTTTTAAAAAGCATTAGACCAAGTGGGAAAATATGAAAAAACTAGATAAAAGAGCATGAAATAGTATGAATGACCTGACCAACAATATTGACTTATCATTAAAAGCACGAAACAAAAACAAATCCTTGAGATTTCATCTCAAAATAAAACCCAATTCTATGTTATATTCAATAGATACATCTCAAGCAAAGTGGTTTAGAAAGGTTGAAATAAAAGGATGGTAATGTTGTACCAGGTAAATTAAAGCAAAAGTAGAGCAAGGGTCGTGATGTTAGTAACAGGTAAGGTAAACTTCATTTCAAAATCAATTAATTTTTTTTTTAATGTTTATTTGTTTTTGAGAGAGAGAGAGAGAGAGAAAGCAAAAGCAGGGGAGGGGTAGGGACCAAGGGAGACACAGACTCTGAAGCAGGCTCTGAACTCCAACTCATGAACAGGAGCGGCAGAGCTCCAACTCATGAACTGGGAGATCATGACCTGAGCCAAAGTCAGATACTTAACCAACTGAGCCACCCAGGCACCCCAAGTTCAAAAGCAATTTAGAAAAAAAAGGGGGGGGTACTTTTTTACACTAAATGCTTGAAAATCACAATGAAGATGTAGTAGTGCTGAAAATCTATGCACTGATAGCAGCAAATATCCAATAGACACAGTACTATTGGAAACTTAAAACAACACACTCATTCCAAGCAGAAGTTGACAAAAAGTGAGATAGACTTAAATAATTTAAAAATCAGTTGCTAAAATGTGTAAGCAAAACTCTGTACCCTGAAATTGAAACCATATATTCCTTTACAGCACCCATACATTATTTTTGCATATTTTATATATAATCCTATATATTTTTATATTTTATAATTTATACACAGCATTATATGTAAGTAAATAGTGTTATATGTAAGCATTATTAAGCCAAAAAGTCTCAATACATTTTCAAAAGTAAACATAATACCAATCAATACCAATATGTTGGTTTGATTATCTGATCACAATAAAGTAAAAAAATGAAATAAAATCACCAAGAAACAACAACAAAACCCTCCAAATGGGAAATATAGAGGAAGAAATTACCTTTAAACTATATACTTTGGGATCAAACAGAAATACAAACCAAAATAACTGTATCTGTAGAAAAAGGGAGACATCAAAACTCTACATGTAAAATTTTGTGGAGGTTCCTGGTGTGACCGACCAAGTCAGTTGAGTGTCTTAACTTTGGTTTCTGAGAACTAAGGAAAATAATTCATTTTTAGAGATAGCAAAGCAAAGCTGTGCTATCTAGTTAACAATAATAGGTTAATCCATTATGACATGGGTTGATCTAGCCTCCTTTCCTTGCTTATCTGAAAACTCCAACAGCCTATTGGAAATATGTATGAACCCCCACCCCCTGCCCAGCAGTGGAGTCCCAAACCCTTAGACACTTCACTTCCTGTTTCTTCTTCCCCTGTCCCTTTCACAGGGCTTATTTTCGTGGGCTTTGCAGTGAGCATGCACCAAAGAACAAAGGGAGGACAGACTAAAAGTCTCTGCATCACCTCAGGGAATGTACATTTGTTCCAATCAGACTACTTTTTCCCTTGCATGGGCATAGGTGAATTTCTGGTAATGCTGTAACCTCTGTAGTATGCAGCCAATGAGGAACCAGGGGAGGGACTTGCAGGCTAGGAAATAAGTTGTCTGCTATACCTGCTCCCAGTGTGCCTGGCCATCAGACACCTGCTCTTGCAACAACGTTGATGAAAACCTCAATTCACTATGCTCTGAGTCTCCGAGTCCCTCCTTTGATTGGGTTTTGGGCTTATTTCTAAAGGTTCAGGTTGTGATCTCACGATTGGTGAATTTGAGCCCCGCATAGAGCTCACTGCTGTCAGCACGGAGACTGCTTCTTCAGATCCTTTACACCCATCCACCCCCGCCCCTCTCGTGCGTGCTTTCTCTCTCTCAAAAATAAACATTTTAGGGGCACCTGGGTGGCTCAGTTGGTTAAGCATCCAACTGCAGCTCAGGTAATGATCTTGTGGTTTGTGAGTTCAAGCCCCACATCAGGCTTTGTCAGTGCAGAGCCTGCTTGAGATTCTTTCTCTCCCTCTCTCTCTCAGAATAAATAAATAAACTTTAAAAAAAATAAAAATTTTAAAAAATAAAATGAGATAAAATTTTGTGGGATACAATTAAATCAGGGATGAAATGGAAAAATTACTTTAAATACCTTTATCAACAAAAAGAAAGAGTAAAAAACAAAGATTTAAACATCTGACCCAGAAATTTAAGTCAAAAGGAGTAATTTAATTTGAGAAAAAATAAGTAATTTTCAATTTTGTGATTTGTAACAAATATATATTTGGTCATTAAGATGGCCAAAGTGTATTTGTAACAAATATATATTTGGTCATTAAGATGGCCAAAGTGTATTTCTTATATATTGGTCCGGGCTAACAGTCAGAACAACCATTGTTCTGGCTAACAGTCCTATAACCCTTGGAATTTCCTGTGATAAGGGCGATAAAGGTTTCTTTTGTTATGTTAATGAAGTGACTTTTGGAAAGCCCATAGATAACCTGAATAGGGGCTGGTTACCAGAAGAATCAACCTTGAGATTTGAAGGTTGGAAATTTCAGTCCTACCCTGTGACCTCTGGAAGGGGAGAAGGGCTAGAGGTTGAATCAGCCAGTGCCAATGACTTAAGTCAGTCATGTCTATGTAATGAAGTCTCCATAAAAACCCAAAGAACTGGTCCAGAGAGCTTTGGGGTTGGTAAACATGTGGAGATGTAGGGAAAGTGGCCACCTGGAGAAGGCATGGAAGCCCTGCACCCTTCACACCCACGCTTACCCTATGTGTCTCTTCATTTGTGTGTTCTTGAGTTCTATCTCTTTATAATAAGCTGGTGATCTAGCAGGTAAAATATTATATCTGAATTCTGTGAGCTCTTCTAGCAAATTAATTGAATCTCAGGAAGGGGTCCCAGGAACCTCTAATTTATAGCCGGTTGGTCAGAAGTATAAGTGACAGCTTAGACTTGTGACTGGTGTCTGAAACCAAAGGAGGGGGGGTTGTTGGAACTTCCAATCTGTAGTCCGTCAGAAGCACAGGTAACAGCCAAAGTGGGGGATAGAAGGTAGCTTGCAGGCCTGAACCCTTAACATATGGAATCTGGAGTCTGATCTCTGGGAAGATAGTGTCAGAATTAAGTTGGGTGTCTGAGAATTGTTTAGTGTTGTAGATAGGGGATAACCTTCCCTCTTTGCCAATGTTGGAATTGGGTCCAGAAGCCCTGGAAGGTAATTAATAAAGATAAACTCATTAATGAGTTCGAAAACAGAAAAACCGAATTAAAAAAATAAATCTAATAACTAACCTCGAACGTAGAACCAAATAAGAAATTAGGAAAAGAGGAAAAAGTGAACAAGTGCAACTACACAAAATATGAACTAAGTAACCATAAACAACAAAAAAAGATTAAGTGAATCATAAAACAATTATTTATAAAACTCAGGGCAAATACATTTGAAATGGATATATATTTTTTTAATGTTTATTTTTGAGAGACAGAGAGAAAACACACGTATGTGTTTGCATGAGAAGAGGAGGGGCAGAGAGAGAGGGGGACAGAGGATGTGAAATGGGTTCTGGGCTGACAGCAGAGAGCCAGAGCGCAACTCGAACTCAAGAACCGTGAGGTCATGACCTGAGCCCAAGTTGGACGCTTAACCACCTGAGCCACCCAGGTGCCCCTGAAATGGACAATTCTTCAGTAAAATAATGTTTAACAAAACCTACCTCAAAAAGAGAGTGGACTGGGGGTGCCTGGGTGTCTCAGTCAGTTGAGCATCTGACTCTTGATTTCAGCCCTGGTCATGAGATTGAGCCGTGGTTGTGAGATTGAGCCCGCATCGAGCTCTGTGCTGGGCATGGATTCCTTTTCTCCCTCTGCCCCTTGCCTGGCTTGGGCTTGCTCTTGGGGTTTGGTGGGGGGGGGGTGATTTATTTCCATGTAGAAACATGAAAATACCTTCAGAGTTTCCCTCCTCAAATTACCAGGTCCAAAAATTCTCATGAGAGCAAACAATCCCAGTGCTATTTAAACTGCTTAGAAAATAAGAAACACTTCTAAAGTTTTTCTTACAGTGTTCATAACTTTTATGCAAAACATGAAGAAAATCACCCAATTTTGCTCAAAAAAGAAAGAAAAAAACAACCCTATGTACCAGTCTTACCAATCTCACTTCTAAATATTAACACAAAAATACTAAGTAAAATTTAACATGCAGACTCCACCAACACATTTAAAGAAAAATACAATAGGAAAAGGGAGGTTTATTATAGAATATAAGGGTGGTTCAACATTAGGAAAACTAGTGATATACCTACCATATTATAAGCCTAAGGAGAATATATGATCATTTCCATCAATATTGGGAAGTCATTGGCAAAGTTCAGGAGTTATTACTGATTTTCAAAGATAAACACTGTAAGTAGGATAAGATGGATATATTCTTAATACAAATATGTGTATATATGTATATGTGTGTATACTGTGGAGAAACGGTATTCTTACAGTAAACTTAGGACCAAGGCAAAGTTGTCCATTATCATCATTATTACTTCACATTTTTGGAAGGAATAGTCAGAGCACTATTAGGGAAAAGGAAGAAGCTAACAGTATAAGAATTGTATTAGTTGAGTGGTGGCTGGGTGGCTCAGTAGGTCAAGCTTCAGCTCAGGTCATGATCTCACAGCTGGTGGGTTTGAGCCCCTTGTTGGGCTTTGTGCTGATAGCTCAGAGCCTGGAGATTCTGTGTCTCCTTCTCTTTCTGTACCTTCCCCACTTGTGCTCTGTCTCTGTCTCTCTCAAAAATAAACAGGCATTAAAAAAAAGTTTAAGAATTGTATTAGTTGAGAAACAGTATTTAATTGTAGATGAATGTTAAAGAAAATCATTTGATAAGCTTCCACAAACAAAAAAATTCAGTAAGATTGGGGCTCCCAATTAGTATACTGAGATCAATAGATTTTTATTTATTTATTTTTCAAAGCTTTTTATGTTTATTTATTTATTTTGAGAGAGAAAGAGACCCAGTGGGGGAGGGGCAGAGAGCCTGATGCGGTGCCCAAACTTGCAAACTGTGAGAGCATGATGTGATCTGAAGTCGGAAACTTAACCGACTGACCCACCTAGTTGCCCCCAATAGATTATATCCATGTAAACAATAACTCATTTGAAGATGGAGCAGAAGGAAAGAACATATTTATAAGAGAGGCAAAAATTAAAATATCTTGGAATAAACCTAAAATATCAGTAAGCTTTATCAATTAAAATACTATGGTATTAATGCATAAATAGATAGATGAATAGAACAGATTAGAAAAACCCATTAATAGACACAAATGCACACCGAAATCTAGTATATTTGGCATTCCAAAGGATTGTGGGAAAACAAATTATTCATTACATAGTATGATATAATTGGTATATATCCTCTTCAATAAAGTCGGATCCATGTTTCACATCCTACACTAAGGTAGAATAGCACATTTCACAGGAAAGGAAATAAAAATGACCCTTGAAGAGTTGAAAAAATGCTAAGCTTCACTCATAATAAAAGAAATGCAAAATAACACTCTACTAAGTTACCATTTTATCTTTCAGACTGGCAGATTGTTGATGAGGCTGTAAGGAAACAGACACTCTCATACAATGCTTATGTAAAACCATCAATTCCACTTCTGGGAAATTATTTTACGCACATGAAATCATATGTCTACTAGCTTATTAACTGCAGCATTGTTTGTAGTAGCAAAGTAATGGAAACAACATAAATGCTCATCAGAAGAGACTAGCTAGTAGTTGATAGATTAATTATGGTATATTTACACAGTAGAACACTATGAAGTTTTAAAAATATTGAAGACCTTTGTATAGTGATGAGAAAAAAATCTTGAGATGGATGAAAAAAGTGAAAAGAGTATAAAACAGTATATGCTGCCATTTGTATAAAAAAGGGGGCAATATGAATATTTGTGTGTGCAGAAAAAATCGTACATATAATGCTATCCAGATAATTTAAAACAGGGGAGACAACAATGAAGGGAGACTTTTCACAATATATCTTTTTATATTTTATATTTGAATATGTGAATATATTACATACTCCAAAATGTAATTTAGAGATATTTTCCTTTAAAAACATGTGGTCTCACTTTGTAGTGCATTACCATCCAATATACATACAAAAATATTTGCAACATGTAGAGTCCTGATAACTAAGTATAGAAAGCAATGGGAAGAATTTTTAAAATTTTTTTTTAATGTTTGTTTATTTTTGAGAGAGTGAGAGAGATCACGCACGAGTGGGAGGGGGCAGAGAAAGAGGGAGACACAGAATCTGAAGCAGGCTCCAGGCTCTGAGCTGTCAGCACAGAGCCAGATGTGGGGCTTGAACTCACGAACGCCGAGATCATGACCTGAGCTGAAGTCGGATGTTTAACTGTCTGAGCCACCCAAGTACCCCAAGAAGTCTTTTTTGGTTAGTTATTTTTGAGAGAGAGAGGCCGTGTGAGTGGAGGAGGGGCAGAGAGAGAGGGAGAGAGAATCTCAAGGATGCTCCAGTGCTGTCAGTCCAGAGCTGGAGGCAGGCCTCAAACCTAGGAACTGTAAGATTATGACCTGAGCTGAGATCATGACCTGAGCCAAAAAATCAAGAAGCAGATGCTCAACCTATTGAGCTGCTCGGCAATGGGAAGAATTTTTAACATGACCTTTTGGTGGTTATATAAAATTCCTTTTTCTTTCTTTCTTTCTTTCTTTCTTTCTTTCTTTCTTTCTTTCTTTCTTTCTTTCTTTCTTTCTTTCTTTCTTTTCTTTCTTTTGTTAGAGAAGGAGGTGCTTGGCATGTTCTAGTTAAATTTCCCTCATAGATAATATAGAGGATCAGTAAATACTCTATAAGTACATCTACTGCTATTCTCAGTGGTAGCCTTCTTTGCAGAAAGTCACCATAGCTAGCTCAAGTAAAGGGTGATTTATACAGAATACAGGAAATGTAATTTTGCCAGGCTTTGTTGGAACTGGAAAGCTTCAGACATAGAAGTAAAGTTCTTTATTCCTTGGTGACCAAAACACTTTTATATTTGAACTTTCTCCTTTTGGTTTTGCTGTTTCCATCGCCTGCTATTTGCTGAACTTTTACGTGTATTTATTGTACATGTCTCCAAAAGGAGTCTTTAACCCTCTGCAATACAAATTTCCCACTACTGACTGCATAAAGGATCCGGCTGATTGGTCAGTGGTTTAGGTCTGATTAGGCATTCATCCCCCATCCAATCAGTTGTGTCCAAAGGAAAGATCATTTGTTTTGTCCCCAGAGTGAGACTGGGGACAGGCTAAACAGTGCTCTATATCTTTTACATTCCATTCGTGTGTCAGCCAGGCAGCCAGATACCCTTCATCTAAGAAAGACAGGAAAGCTAAAATTCAGTTTTCAAATTGAAAAGGAAAAGTGAAGCATGGGGTTTATGATAAGCATTTTATGTTAGGAGGCCCATTGCTGGGATCTATGGCTTTAAGGGGATTGACCCCTTAAAAGTCAAAGCAGGCAATAATCAACAAGATATTTAAACTAACTTTTAGACCTTATAGCTAGAGCAACAGAATCAAGTATGAGTCACACTTTTCTGCTATCATTGTATTGGCCTCTGTGACTTTTCTGTAAAAGTGACTTATTTTATTCACCCAGGGAAAATTTTCATGATGCATGGCTTAATGTGAAGGGTCAGGAGCCACATGGCAGTGGCAGTTATTGCAAATGCAGGTTTTGTCCTAACTTCAAGTCTACCAGGAAACCTCTCACACTGGTTAGTCCCTGTTATGCAGCTGGTGCAATTAGAGACTCAGATCAACTGAGTAACAGAAAATAAATATGTAAATAAAAATGTCTCTGCAAAAGGCTGAAAGTAATACCAAAGAAAATTTAATTGTGACAAGGGGACTTAGAAAATGGCCTGTTCTTGCTTAGGAATTTTTTTCTTAAAAACAAATCAGAGAATTTGTACTCTTTAAATTCTGCAAGTAACTGTGTATTCGGACTTCATTTATATATACTTAAATATTTTGATGAGTTGTCCGTTGAATATGCAGACTAGATAAAGGGATTTATTCTCTGATAACTGATAGCCTTTGGTTGCCTTTGTTTTGATAGTTAACTCCTTATTTGTGATGTAAAAATATAGGTTCCACCTCTATATTTCAATTAGGTTGAGTAGCATAAGAACCAGCTTTCACATGACTATTGACCTTATCAGTGTCACTCAGAAATCACTTTGACTTGCATAGGAATTTGAAGCATTGTCTAGTGATGCATATGTGTGTTTAAGGATCTAATTTGGTCATTTTTTTGATGGATCTTAAGCCTCCTGTGGGCTTCTTAAATTAACAATGAGATAATTGGAATCAATGTCATAGCTGAAAATCTTATTTCTTTGTTTACTTACTAATTATATGAAATTAAATACACACACATACACCACTGAAACTTGAGGACCCAGCTTCACAGACTATTTGTCAGACTGTTGTCTTATTTTTAATGAGACCATTGACTATTTGATATAGCACATCACTTTTATGTTCCTTAAAAAGGGAGATTTTTTAAAAAAACTTTCAGAAAATGCAGCTGTTTCTCATTTATACTTTTTAAAATACACAATGCATGCAATTTCTTTTTTCCAAAATTTATATAATAGGTAAGAAAAGACAGAATGGGAGGAAGCAACCAAATATACATGCACAAAATAACAATACAATAATTATTGTAGAGTACAATAATTTTGTTTAGTGTCTGAGCCATGGGGCAGTAGACAACAGAAGGTAACAGAAGAGTATTTTTAATTTAGCACATACACCTTTATTTTATGATAATGGCATCAATAAGGGGTGAGTCATGAGCATTTATTAAATGTTGATTATATATATGTAGTATATAATATCTTTTTAAATCATAACAATCTTGAGAATAGACAGTCTTATCCTCCTTATAAATGGGGAGAAGATTAAATTATTTTAAAACTTTAAGTTACATAATTAAATGGAGAAACCTGGTCCATAGCAATCCAGTATCCATATTCTTTCAGCCTCATTCACTGCCTGCAGATAAGATTTGCCGTACTACATTGGCAATTGAATAACATAATCCAAGAGCTATTCTCTGGAGAAAAATATGTGCTTAACACTTCAAAAGTATATATTGAATCTGTTATGATATCATCTCCCAATATGAGGGTTATCCCTCACAGTGTCAAGAGCTTTATACTTAATTCTTGAATTTTCTCAGCTGCCTAGCCTATATCATCAATAATAAATATTTGGTAAGCATGCAGATGGCCTTTTATTAGAAAGCAGCTTCTCCCAGGTGATTTAACAATCTGTAACAAGTACCCACACATGCAAAAACATGCCTGTCTTACTCTGTCATGCATAGCTTCCTAGGACATAGTTCTCAATGAAGGGAAAGTGGGAGTATAATTTAAAGGGACATGGTGATGTATCACATCTATGTTCCTCTCTTCCCCAAATCTTGATGTGCTGGGCTGAGAGATCAGGAGAAAGTGTGTGCATTTGGGAAAAAGGTATCCATGTAATTCTTATCTCTGACTCTGCCTTCCACATGAAAACCACTGTCCTAGATGTTTAGACCAAGCAAGAGAACAAGCAGCCCTTTTTCTGGAACACCATTATTATTTAGTGTTATGTGAGATACATGTGCTTAGGGTGAACACCAAGGGCTCATGAGGCAAGTTCAGAGAGATGATGCTATGCACTAAAAAAGTATTATGTTTAGATAGAGTACATTCCAAATACAGAGACCTTCTTAGCAAAGCTGCTTGCTTTCTCTGTTTTATACCATGCTTTCAAATAAATTTTTATCATGGAATTTCACAAATTCCATCAGTGAGGTTAGTATTTCCTTGAGATATTTGAATAGAATATGGAAAAGAAATATATACCAAACCAATGAAAAGTTAATGAAAAGCATAGTAGACATAATCTTCTTAAAATTTCTTTTGGCTGTCTGGCCAAGAACCTTCATGGAACCAAGTCTTAGCTACTGTTTTGTTGACTATAGACAGAAGCTTACTTCTCTATTCTCTCTATTGACCTTTTTTCTTCTTTTGTCCCCCTTGTCCTCTTCCTCCTTCCTTGTCCCCCTCCATCTCCTCCTTCTCCCCCTCTCCCTCCTCCTCCTCTTTCTGTCTCAAAAAAAAAAAAAAAAAAAGCAAATCCTCACCTGGTCTCAGGCAAAGCCCTTTGCCTCCTTTTCTGTATACTTGCCAACTTCAGGACAACAGTTGGTGTTAGAAAGGACGAACATTTATTTCCTTTACCTTCTTAGGATTGTGACTGGGGGCCTGTGAGTTAAACTGACAAAAGACAGATTCATGGGAGAAAAAGGTTTATTTGTAAACACACAGGAGCCAGCAAAAGAAGCAGCTAGCTCAATAAATGGCTAGAGTTAGAAGCTTATATGTCTAACTTAATAGGGGAAAAGGAGGGGAAGAGAAAAGATATTCTGGGAAAAATAAGCATATTTCTTTAGGAAATAAATAGGGTTTTAGGAGAATAGACCAGAGGTAAGAAAGTTTGTAATAATGTTTGTTTTTGCAGGTGTGGGTGGTCTTTCTGATTTATTTATGGCCACGAAAAGTATTTATGATAGTTTTATGCTCTTTTTTTTTTTCCTGTGGCCTCCTCATTTCCCAGAAGTTTTTGTATTTTGCCAGCTAGGGAAAACTCAGAGAGGACTACTTTATCTGCTGAGTCTCAAATGTCTTCAGCTTAAAGCAATCTGTATATTAATTTTGGGGTTCCAAGAGGGTCCACACAGTGTGAAGGGTACTCATTGGCATTTTGCGGTATGGTGGGCTGTCTGTCCATACACATGGGGTTTCTTACTGACTCTGAGTAGGTTTGTCAAGATATTTCACAGGACAGACAATGCCCTAATCAAGAAGAGCTCTCATGCCTGGTCTAAAGATAATGAGAATCTGAAAATTCCACTTGAAACCAAAGAATTCAAGCTTTACTAGGGGGGTCATTAAAGTCTTTTGAGTAGAAAAATAACATTTGGAAAGCAATGGTTATTTACCTGACAGCAGAGGAAGGTTTAGACTAGAAGAAGCAGAACTTTGTTGTTGATAATAATAATAATGATAAAAAAGATAATTTATATATCTCCACTTGTCCATATCCCCTTTCATATAAAACAATATAAGTAATCCTAAAAGTATTATTGTCAGGCACCAAAAACCTTAAATAAATTATTCCTAAAGTGTCACAGAGTTTGGTAGGGTTTTTTTTGTTTTAATCTGTATTTTATTTTAAAGAGAACATGAAATCAGAAAGGTCAAGTGACTTACCCATTGTCATATAACTGTAAGTGGTAGAACCAAAATTCAACCATGTCTACTTGATTATAATCCATGCCAGGAGTGAGGAACATGGAAAGAAAGGATGAAAGGGATCCATAATACAACTTGGTTGATTGATATTATTACTTTTATGTTATTAATATTATATACATTGATATTATTACTTTGATGATTGGCTTAGCAACTACCTAATGCTTGGAGTGAGGAGGTGGGAATAAAGCCAAGAATGATTCTAAAGGAGCCTGACTTACTATTTTTTTGACAGAAAATGAAGGACTCAGAAGAGAATCTAATTTATGGGAAAGGCAACAATTTCAACATTAGGCATGTTGAATTGAGTTAATGGTAATGTCAGTATCTTTCCTTTTAATTCTTTGACATTTATTTTTTAACATACTCTATTGATACAGTATATACCCTGAGGATACATATTCCTTGTCCTTAAGGAATCCCAAGCTAGTGATTAAGAAACACATAAGAGCTAGAGATAACTTCAAGAATTTGTAAGCAAATCCATTTCTTGGGCAGGACCTACCCTGGTGGTCTTAAACTTCAGTTGGCAATTATATGGCTCACACATATCCCATGAAGGAGGAGCTGAAGAAGTAAGCAGTATACCCCCTCCCACCCCAATAGATGCACCCTGGCTGTCCCTAATTTTAGTGTGCAGACTTATCATCCAAGGGATGGAACACTAACCAAGGAAGATGTTGCAGGCCCAAGAAGCAGTCTCAGGTCTTTGGGAAAGGAAGTTTAGGCTCCTAAATGGGAGGAGAAGAGGTGTAGGCTCCAGGTGGGCCAACAGCTAACCTCCAGAGAACTCTTTACCCTGTGGAATAGAGCCAAATAATTGCTATGTCAGTGTCTTCTGAAGTCCATGCCCTTTGAAGTCTGGAGCCAGGTGCCTAGGTAGTCTGGGCCTGCAGGCAGTGCCATTCAACCCTCTTCAAAGCATTGCTCTCCTCACCAGCATCTCTTCTGGGGCTTTGTGCCTCTTCACTTTTTGAACACTCCATCTAACTAAACAGAGCATGGAGGGAACACATTCTTTCTCCCTGGTTATTTGCATTTTAAGCCCTTTATCTCTAGCTATAGATTGAAAGGCTTTGTCTCCAGTTAAAGGAATTTCAGGCTATTGCAAAGAGATGGAGGAGATTAGATTTGCTCCTGAGGGGCTTCTCTTTGTCCCTAAAAATCCTCCTATTGTCAGTTGTTCTACAACCAGACATGAACAGGCTTTGTTCTGACACTATTCTATAAGCCTTGTGGAAACACATGTGCCCACTTTGGCCACCAGTATTAAATAGGGTAAAATGCTTACTTACTGTGTTTTCAAATAGTGCTTCTCTGACTCTTTCTATTTTATTCTTGGTATCTTTCCATCTTCTACCTGCTTGCTCATGTTTGTTTTTTCCTTTTTTCTGCCTGATGGGTGAAGTTCTTTAGTATCATAATCAATTTTCTCTTTAGCATCTTACCAGTAAGAGTTATCTTTTTACTTATTTTTTTTAATTTTATTGATTATATTCTATTTCCATTATTTTACATCATTTTCTCCCCAGATCTGTTCATTTATATCTAACTTCTCTCTTTTTGTATCATAAGTTAATCACTTGTTTTAAGAAAAGCAATGTGTTGTGTTGGGGCGCTTGGGTGGCTCAGTTGGTTGAGCCTCCAGCTTTAGCTCAGGTCATGATCTTGCAGTTCGTGAGTTCAAGCCCCACATCAGGCTCTGTGCTGATAGCTCAAAGCCTGGAGCCTATTTCAGATTCTGTGTCTCTCTCTCTCTCTGCCCCTCCCCCACTTGTGCTCTCTCTCTCTCTCTCTCTCTCTCTCTCTCTCTCAAAATAAGTAAACATTAAAAAATTGTTTTTTTAAAAACAAAAAGCCTATGTGTCATTTTCCATTTTTAGCATCTTACACATTTATTATAATGTTTTCATTAAAATTTTTAAAATTAATTTTTCTGAATTCATGCCTCATGTATTAATTTAATTGGTTTTCTTTCATAGCATTGGAATCCTTTAGCTCATTTAAGGTTGTTTTTTCAGGCTTATTTTAAGTAGATTTTAAAAATGTGTATTGGTTTTACTTTCCTCTTTCTCCTCCTCTGTAGTCTCCCCTCTCTAGTTGTTTTGTAGTTTCCTCACTTGTTCCTCTAGTTCTCTAGTCTTGAATCAGGACATATCAGAATATGTCACTCCAAAATATTGCCACTTTGGCATATTGATTATTTTGTATTGAAAACAATTGAGAATCATAGTTGCAGGAAGTGTTCTCTGTTCTCCCTTCATCTGGCTTAATAGCAGGGCATAGATTTTCCATAGATGCCTCTCCTATCCCACTGCCCCTCCACCCACCAACCAGGAAGCATAACACTTACACCAGAAAGGAATTCATCACACAAATAGACCTTACTAAAATAACCCTTATCTTCCTTCCCCACCCTCCCCCACCACCATATGCTCACTTGTCTCTTTTCCACAATTTATCTTCCCTTGAAGATCAAACCCCCTTTCCTTTATTGAAAGAGTACATAAGCCCTCAAGTCTAACTACTTCCTTGAGTTTCACTTTTTTCTGTGAACTCCTGTGCATGTAAATGTTAATAAAAATTCTGTGCCTTGTTAATTCATCTTTTGTTAGTTTAACTCACAGTCCCCTAAGTACCAAACCTAAGAGGATAGAAGAAAAGCTTTTCCTCCTCAACATCTTAATATGTTTGAGGGCTTCTTCCCGTAATGATCTAATGCCCCATATGGCTGATGTCTCAGTTTGGTTAATAGTGAAGACGTTTGTCTATGCCCGACTATCTTCGCTTGGCCCACATTTTAAAACGTCATAGTTCCAGTCAGGGGGTCGGCAACAGATGTGGCCACTTTTCCCTGGCAGGTTAGCCCTACTCCAGACTCAGGTTTTCAGGGGAAACTTGGTTGCAGATTCTCATATCAATTTTAGTCCCCTTTTCTTTATAGGGGGCTTAGTATTACTTACTATTTGGCATTTCTGTCTCATTTTCCTGTCCAAAATGATCTTTATCTTATATTTGATCTTTATCTTATATTTATAAGTCTTTTCTTGTTCTTTTTCTTTTTTTAATGTAACTTATTGTTAATATATTCCATTTTGATCCAAAATTGTTATAAACATGTTTTACCTCACATTTTAGATTTACCTTTTAGATCTCTCAATTATTATTATTATGATTATGATTATCAATTTTTTTTTAAATTTTTTGGAGGCTCCTATTCAAAAGCATGTAATTAGCAAGTAAACCAAAGAAGGCTGTATGGCTTGAGCAAATTTGGTAGTGTTAAAAAAGCATACCTGCCATTTTGTGTTAAAATCACTTGTCTTTTTGAAACCTGGAAAGAAACCAGGGACATTTTTCTTAGTAGTGTTCATATTATCTATATCTTTAGGCTTTAAAGACCAAACTAAGATTAACCAGCAGTTGCAAAAATGTTGACTTCTCTGAAAGTATTTTGTACATTTTACCTGAAAATAAATAAATAGCCCATCCTCAAACCTAGTTATATAGTTTATGACAGTAAAGATATTTATAAATATATTAAAAATTCCAGGACTATTGTTTTTGACTAAGGACAGTGAGCAGCCATTTTAATAAAGACCACACCACCCAACATTTTTACCAGTGGAACTTGTGGAAGTCATAAGTAGGATTGGGGCCATTATTTGACTTAAAAGTTTTCCAGTGAGAGTCAAACATCAGTAATAAATAGCAGTGGATATCTATGGCTATTATTCCAAGAGAGATTTTTTTTTTTTAATTTTACATATTGTGTCTCTTAAAATATTTTGTTACTCTCATTCATGTCCAGGTTGTGAGCATGGTTGGCAGTTTATCTGTGTATCTATAGTAGTATGACTAATTATCTCTACATGCATTTATCATTAAGTAAACCTCACAGGAGACAGCAAGATTGTTTACTTAAACAGTGTAATACTAAGGATGGTAGATAGCTCTAGAACACAGGATTACTTTGCCAGAATGGTACTATTTATTAAGCTATGATAACGCTAATGTTCCTCTTTGATGTATAGCATGTGTGACTTCAGCTGAACTTGTAGAGAGCCTTAAGGATGTTTCATTGAACATTTAGTATGGCAGCCAGCCAGAATACATTTAGCCTAAGCCCAGATGACGGGCTGGTAATGAGGTAGTGATTGATGACCACAGCTTCCTTATGAAAACCTGCTTGATATGCTGGGGGGGAAATGCATTGCCAGCTCTTTTCATTCCCTCCCTGTTATATTAGTTATTTTTACTGTGGAAGAAGTTACATGGGCTTGTGCTTACGCACTCTTGGCGTCACTTTTAGGTTACAACTGACTGGCAATATAGAATTTTAGAAGTCCCAACCCTGTGGCTATATTTATGTATAATTCAAATCTCATTTTCAAAGGAGTCTTTAAAAATCATTTTTAAAAACTCTAACCGTGTTATCCATAAAATGCTCTAATACTCTTATTTTGCATCTTTTTAGTGTTATGGTGTTTCTGACTCTTTTATCCCCTGTGTTATAAAGATCGCTTCACAAATTTCTCTTCCTACTCTCATAACTTTAAAGAGCAGACATTTGTCCAAAATTGCAAAATCTATTTCAAGAAAATTCTGTTTTCAGTTCTTCTTACCTTTTAGTGTTTGGTGTATGTGTGCCCTTTTTCTTGAACAAAACATAGAAGAATTATTAATTTGTGTCTACTTTCATTCCTGAAATTCTTTTGACTTAGTTCTGAATAGAATGTTCCTTACAAGCACCTTTTTTTTTCTGTCCATCTCTTTATTGCTTTATGCATTTGCTCTCTTACTCTTTGTCAACATAAATCATTTCTCAGATTGGTTGCACATAAGCGCTTATGATTACAAAATGCCACTTGCTAAAATGACCACTTTGGTTGCCTACTGACCTGGGACAAGGTGGAGCAAGGCCCAAGACTGACATTTCACCCTTAATAAATCTCGCTTGTTGAAATGCCAGCAACAAATAGGGTTTGCTGAGATTGACAAGAGAAAATAAACTATGCTTTGAGCTGGTTTGATCGTGGCTGGCTGAGCTTTCGATTCTGCTGGTGAGAAGAGGATGTGTGCCCTCTTGTGCCTTGCCGCTGGTACTCCTGCAGGCTTGGAGAGACCAGGAGAATGCCCCAGACTCCCGGATCCCAACCCCATCATTGGAGTGTCTCAGACAATGATAGTTTGAAGCTACTGGGGAATTCTTCTGGGATCACCATAACCCCCATTAGGTGTTGTATCAGCTAAATGAGAATTGGTAAGCTGTGCTCCGAGGCCTGTTACATACTTAATTTTGGGGGGCTGTCTCAACCACCTCTATTTCTTCAATTATTTCAGTTGTTAGAGAACCTAGAATGAAACACATTGAAACAACAGGAGTATTAGTGTGCCATTGAGGTTGTGCTTATTTCCTGAAGGTTTTGACTATACTGCATATTGACAGGCTTTGTAAAGGGCAGGAAGTTGTAGAACCACTGTAATTCTTTACTTTGCTCCCATCAAAAAAACAGTAGCAAAATCAGTGTTGTACCAAAGTGGAAGGCTTATGCCTTCCTATTATAGACCTTATCTTTTATTAATAAGTTGCTTACCACTATTACCACCAAACCATACTTTCTTACTGGAGATAAAGAAACTTGTTATTTACTGGGGAAAGTTTCTGGTAGCAAAAACTTGACCTGAAATGAATTATTTACAAGTTTAGAAGAAAGGCTTGCTAAGTCAATGCTACAGCTGAGAAATAAGCCAACACTTTCTCCAAAACAGCTTGAAGCTGACAAAACACTAAGCTCCAAGGTCCTAGAGAAGCAGCAGTTCAGGGTCTTGTTAGCTTCGAGCTGCAGGAGAGACAATTCTGGCAGAATGCTCAGAGGAAGGAGTGAGCCCCCCAAGAGGAGCATGTGAAGAGAGCTAGAAATAGAATGACTGAGAAGTCATGGAGAAATAGAGCAGCACCAAATTAGACACATAAGAGATGGTAAGGCATGTAAAGTATTTGAAGGAACAAGAAGTAAATAAGGAAACAACAAAAGTAAATGGTCAAAGAGGGAAAATGGGAAACGGAATAAAACAAAACTGTGGAGAATCTGAGAAAAACTATTTTTTTAATATTAAGTAAATATAAGGACATTACATTTGTTTTACATTTGTAGCATATTTGTCTTATTTTTTTCACTTTTTACAGCCCTAGGATATAGGTTTAATTATCCCCATTTTACAGGTGAATAAAAATTTAAAAGATTTGTAGAAATCATAGTGTCTAGATCCTAATTTCTAAAACCATTCATAGAATTTGCTGAATATATTCATCCAGGACAAGGATTGCTAACATTTTAAATAAACTTTGTCTTTTCAGGGGAATGGGGCACTATTTTAAATAGGATTAGCAGAAATGGCCTCTCTGAGGACAGTCATTTGAGTAATTGAATTATGTGAGGGTGGCAGTCATGCTGGCTTTATTGCATTTGGTAAAATATGGCTGTATCAAAATGAAGTACAGGGAGAGTATGAGATGACAGTGGAAAGGCAGGATGTGCCAAAGGAACTAATGCTTCCTTGAGCAGCCTTCAAACTATGAATGATGCCCCCATAAGTGCCCCAGTTACCTTACCTCTGGGGGACTCTGAGGCATGTGTCCTCCATTGACTCCCAGAATCCCTAGCAGGTCTGAGCTCATTACTCATGTTGTTAACTTGTTTCTAAACACTCTTTGCTTTCTTCCCTTCCCTGTCTCATGTCCTCATTTCTAAAATGGTGGTTTCCTGGAATCTTCTCCCAAGTAGACTACTTGCAGTGGATTTCTTGTCTCAGGCTCTGCTTCTAGGAGATCCCAAACTGACACAGTGATAGCAATGTAAGTGGTAAGAACTTGTCAGATCCAGTATGGAATTCAGAGGTGGGGCTGATAACATTATTGCTAGATGAGTTATGGGGTGGGAGGAAAACAGAACATTAAGTATATCAATGATTTGCTCTTTTTAAAAAAAAGATAACCATTTACTTAAAAGGGATGTTATAGGGACACCTGGGTGACTCAGTTGGTTAAGCATCTGACTTTGGCTCGGGTCATGATCTCACAGCTTGTGAGTTCAAGCGCCGCATCTGGCTCTGTGCTGACAGCTCGGAGCCTGGGGCCTGCTTTGGATTCTGTGTCTCCGTCTCTCTCTCGGCCCTGCCCCTGCTCACGCTCTGTCTCTCTCTCCTTCAAAAATAAATAACCATTAAACATTAAAAAAAAAAAAGGAACGTTATAATATGTAATGTGTGTGAGAGCGTACTAATCTCAGTCACTCTTCTAATCCTATTCGCATGTTAAGCCCAAAGAATAATACCTATATCCACATCATTGTGATTCCCAGTTGAAAATTCATTCCTGGTCTTCCAGATAGGCTGGGATTTGAACCCAGGTGTCTAGTTTCAAAGTCTGAGCACAAAACGACTATGGTCTTTTGCACAGACAGTACTTGAGCCTTAAAACAGCTCAAGTAAAACAGATTTACTAAGTCTCTTTGCATACAATGAAATGATAGTTCAGAATTTTTCTTCTTCTAAGCTTTTTTCCCCCCAACCTAAAGCATTTTGTAAGTCTAAGTAGGATTTGGCTATCATTTCACAAATCATAGCCCTTCTCATTTCATAAAAATTATGAAGAAGTATTATTATTATCATTATTGTTATTATTGGCAAAATTTCTAAGTGGTACTGCATTTCCTATAATTAACTGTTATTTGATACAATTGTTTGAGAATATTGCTATGTGCTTGATTACAGGACCTAAAACAGCAGGCAAAACATATATGATGCCAAAGGCATTTTCTCTTATTAGTTGCTGATTTTCAAATGACACTTTATTAATGTCTGAGAATGTTTTCTCTTTGGCATACACAATGAGAATCACTATGTTTACTGGCTGGTATATAGGGATGGAATAGGCATTACTCAAGGTTTTAGTTGCTTTAAAATGAACATATAGGGAGGAGTGATGAATATGCGCAGGGAGTAAGCTAAAGGAAAATGTGGAAATAGGTTCTTTTATTTTGTGTCATTTATTTAGTTTTAGTTTTAGTTTTAGTTTTAGTTCGAGAGAGAGAGAGAGAGAGAGTGTGTGTGTGTGTGCATGAGTGGGGAAAGGGCAAAGAGAGAAGGAGAGAAAATTCTAAGCCAGCGCAGAGCCTGAGGCAGGGCTTGAACTCAAGAACCGTGGGATCATGACCTGTGCTAATATCAAGAGTAGGTTGCTTAACCAACTGAGCCACCCAGGTGTCCCTATTTTTATTATTTTTTTAAGTTTATTTATTTAGAGAGAGACAGAGAGCACTAGTTGGGGAGGAGCAGAGAGAGAGGGAGAGACAGAACCTGAAGCAGGCTCTGTGCTGACATGAGCTGTCGTGAGCTCATGACCTGGGCCGAAACCAACTGGGCTTAACTGACTAAGCCACCCAGGCACCCCTAGAAATAGGTTCTTAAGGCAAAAGCCCACCTGGACCTGGAGTATAGATGTGTATTAGGATTGCTGGGGTAGTCAGATGGGTAAACCCAGGAAATAAGATGTCATGGATATTTGGTCCATGAAAGTGACCAAGGTTTCAAGACTCTTTCTTTCCTTTTCCTTCCACATCCAGGCAGTTTTCATATCCATAGGCAGAATGGTTTACTTCTAAATGTCTCTGAAATGGGTCTCTTTCTTTTCATTCCTTAATCCAGGTATTTGTCTCTTGGCTGCTAGGTAGTTACAACTCCACTTGCAAAAAGATTTTTCAGGTTAGCATTTGAAATCTTTAGCATAGCTTAAAAGGCTCTCTATAATTTTGCTTTCTTGAATCTAATAGTATTGTAATTAAAATTATATATTTGATTTTATTTTTAAGTATGTATGTATGTATGTATGTATGTATTTAGAGAGGACAAGTGGGGGAAGGGCAGAGAGAGGAAGAGAAAGAAAATCCCAAGCAGGCTCCACACTGATAGCAAGGATCCTGATGTGGGGCTTGGACTCAGGAACTGTGAGATCATGACCTGAGCCAAAGTTGGATGCTTAACTAACTGAGCCACCTAGGTGCCCCTATAATAATATATTTTATTTGCATATATTATTTACACTATGTATATACATGAAGTATGTTTTTATAATATAATGCTATTAGCAATGACATGTCAGATGATAAACTGTTGATAATATTCAATCCCCCTAGGTTATCCAAGGTGGAAAAGTGTTCCAAGATATACTACTAGAGAGAAGGGAATGAGTATGAGTGTTATTCAGAGCAGGATTTTCTATCAAAGGCAAGGTGGGCTTTAGGGGAACTTACAAAGTATTTGGTCCTGTAGTAGACAAAAGCATAAGTGGGTAAGATAGAGGCACCCAAGTGCAGTGTCATAACTAGGAAGTCAAAAGAAGCATAACTTCTTTGGTACCCAGAAATGAGAAATTGAAGAGCAGGAGGGAAATGAGAGAAAATGACTGAAGCAATGTGAGTTGCCACAGGCTGGATCCTCATGCTCTCAGTTCACTTTAGAACAGGAGTAATTAGGCAGGTAACAGCAATTGACTTACTTGGAAGAAATAATTGACACTTTATGTTTCTAGAAGTGGTGATATTTATTAAACTATTGTTGTTAAATTTATGTATAAAAGTGTCATTAATCCTGAAAGGATTATGTTGGAAATTAAAGCATGTAGGCTTTAAATCCAAATCCTGAATCTGCCACTTAGTAAGATGTTTTACCTTGGAAAGGTGTTTCAACCCATTTAAGCTTCAGTTTCTTCATAAATAAACCAAAAATAATAATACTTTTTACCAAGATGCTGTAGGAATTGAATATTAAGTCACTTAGAAAATACCTGGCACATAATATGTATCTCAAAAGTTACAGTTCTCCGCCCCAGTCTCTCTTTTCTCTCTGTCTTTTCCTTTTGACAATTGTTAAAATAGTATGGAAGGATTATATGCTAAGACTTGGCACTTTTCACCTGTAGAGTTAGGAGAATAGTAACAACAATATCAATTTAACATTGTTTTAGAAGACTATTGTTTATGTTGGGAAATCTGTACCTCACATTTAGAAACTAGACCAAGTAGAAATACAAGAGAGAATATGAACCCATTTTCGGTTAGGCACAGGGTTTTGAAGGAGCTTGTAAGTCTTTGCATATTTCTTTTACTGTCCTTTGGAGTAAACAATTGTAGGCATTGGAAGTATTCACTTCCAAATTAAATTGAGATTAAGATCATCTTTAAACTAAAGCGCTAGAAGTATCTGAATATTTGTGTGAGTTTCCCCATTACTTTAATAATTGTTTTCTCATTTAAGTTATGTTGCTATCATTGACATTTAAAAATAATTACAACTTCGACTAGAGCTTAAAATGTTTTTTCCCGTTGATTTGTTTCAACACACATTAATAAAGCACCGACAATGCAAGAGACTCTGGGCTTGGCACTGTGAGAATTCATTTATTTAACAAATATTTATATCTTTTCTGCTACATTTCAGGATCACACATACAGTGATGACTAAGAAATGGTCTCATACCTGCTTTTGTGCATCGACCAGTAGTGTAGGAGTCAAGAGGCCAAACTTTCTTATCATTGATATTTTTTAATGACCCAAAGAGAGGGTACTCGTTTATTTGTGTTGAGGGATTCATCATTTGCCATAGCATCATCTGCCACATGAACTCCATTCTTCATTTTCTCAGTTACCTTTAGTGATGTCACAGTTATCATACAAGGTTACAAAACTTCAAAACTGAGAATTGTTTTATCGCTGTTTAAGGTAGCCAGGGTTGCCTTTACATAGTTATCACAGACTACTGGCTAAAAGAACAGAAGTTCATTTTCTCACAGTTTTGGAAGCTAGAAGTCTGAGATCAAGGTGTCAGCAGCACTGGTTTCTTCTGAGGCCTCTCTCCTTAGCTTGTAGATGGCTGTCTTCTTCCTATGTCTTCACATGGTCTTTCCTCTGTGTGCCTTTGTGTCTTAATTTTCTCTTCGTACAAGGATGCTAGTTGTCATGGATTAAGACCCAACCCAATGACGTTAACTTAACTCAGTGATCTCTTTTAAGGCCCTGTCTCCAAATATAGTCACATTCTGAGGTATTGGAGGTTAGGATTTCAACATGTGAATTTGAGGGAACACGCCTCACCCCATAACAATTATCATCCTGTATATCATCTACATTTGTCATCATTTTATACACTTCTTTACTTCTATCATGTCAACTATTATTCTAATCCAGATGCTTAATAAACAACAGTATTTTCCCTTATAGATAGCCACACTGTATCAGAATTTCTTATTTTATTTCATCCTTCCAACTAGAATTGTCTTCCTTAATAGTTCTTTCCATTGTATTATAGCCCTGATCACAACCTCCTCAGCAAAATGCCTCTGTTGCCCAAGGCTGACTTTATGAGGTCTTGGTAACAACTGAACACTCTGGTTCCAAATTTATCTCCAGTTATTCTTTAGGGAATCATCTCCACTGTAGACTGATGTTCTTTTCACTTTCTATAATAGACCACCTTTAACAGCTTTCATTAGTCTACTTTGCTAAAGTAGCATATGCCATATTTCTTCACTACAAAGTTTCTTCACTATAGCATATGCCATATTCTTCACCCTTTCTCCCACTCTTTTCAGACCTTTTTATACTCTATGGAAGGAAGGTACAGCAAGCAGACATACTTGAGGAGTGGTGAATTATGCTCCACTTCCTTGAGGGTGTAGTATCTATATACATTACTTGGAATTATTCTGTATGGAGAGTTGTCCATTTATTTATTCATGTAAGTATGGCTTCATGGGTATTTGTTTTATACTTTGGATCATAACCTAATATTATCTTATTCATTTTGCTGTTCAAACTGTTCCAGCTGTGGCCATTAGGAGTTCTTTCAGTTGGCTCCTGTGTTTCTTTGATTCATTTCCATCTGTGTGTGTGTGTGTGTGTGTGTGTGTGTGTGTGTGTGTGTGTTGTAAGCACTAAATTTCTAGCACTACAAAGAAATTTCAAGCATATCGTGTATATTTCTTGTCATAGTCCTAGAATCAGCTATTTTCTTCAAGGAGCCCTGATTTCTGTTATTGGGTAATGCTATTTAAAACCAACATCTAAGAACTAAGTATACTCATTGCTACTGCAGTTGTTTCTTCTAGGATCTTTCAGCTGACAGAGTAAGGAAATGCATATGTGTATACTCACCTATGTATATGTGTACTACTATAAATATTTCTAAGTATAGACATCTGTGTCTGTCTTAAGCTAAACCTGAATACACACTACTGTCTCCAAGTTTAATCCATTACCACACAGATAATTCTACTCAGTTTCCCTGACAGTGAGAAACCTGACTCCCATCGTCCACCATTGATTTGTTTAATTCCAGTGTACATGTGTAGTGGTATTCAAGTTAACTCATACCCCTATCCTAACCTATTATGTTTAAAATAATATATAAGTACCAGGTAGTTATTATATTGCAGTATTACTCCAAGGATCTAGAAGAATGATAAATTTATAGTAGGTCCTCAATGTTTATACTATTGATGGATTTCCAAAATAGCTAGTATTTGTAGTATACTCAATCAAATTCAAATTAGTTTTGATATCCAAAAGACATCACAGCTTTTTGCAATCCTGCCATGGCCATGATTATGAATTTAGGTAGACTGATGTGTAGATGTACAAATATGTCAATCATCAGATAGTAGAGTTTAAAGTAAATACTATAGGCCTTTTAATGGGATAAAAACATCTAATTTTTCAATTTTTATGTAAAGCTATAATACATTTACAAGTAGGAGACTGTTTTTTAATTAAAAACTGAAAACCATAATAGCACTGAAAACTCAAATTTAAATGATTAAATGAGGGTGGAAGTATGTAGGAAGGCTAAGAAGGTTGTACCTCCATAGGTTGGGACAGTGAACAATGAAAGAGCTTATACTAATATAAGTCATACAGTCTTAAACAGCATAAAAGATAATTGTGGATTTCTGATCTAATTATTAAATTATAAGTTATTTGAAGTTTAAGTGAAAGAAGCTTTGCCAACTAAGTTTAATTAATTTTTTTAATGTTTATTTATCTTTGAGAGAGAGAGAGTGGGGAGGGAGGCAAAGAGAGAGGGGGACATAGAATCCAAAGCAGGCTCTGGGCTCTAAGCTGCCAGCACAGAGCCCGATGTGGGGCACAAACTCACAGGCTCCGAGATAATGACCTGAGCCAAAGTCGGCCACTTAACTGACTGAGCCACCCAGGTGCCCCAGTTTAATTTTAAGAGGGTAATATGCAAATGGTTTTCAATAACTTTGGAGATGAATATTGGCCACTAAGAAATCTAAATGTATTCTAAATGGGTAAGGAAATACCAATACACAGCAGAACTTTAAGATTCATGTCTGATGAATCCCTTGAGATAGTGATATAACCAACTCTCCCTGGAATCTGAGATCCAAGGTAATAATTCCAGAGTTCTTATGTTTTTTCCACTTGTACTAGGGGATTCTGCCAAACTGTAAAATTAAATAAAAAAGGATGGCTAAAAACAGTTCTCATAGCATTCAGCATTTTTTTTTTTGTATTTAGAATCAGTCATGGCAATCACAGATGTTTGAATTTGATTTAACTTCCTCAAGTCTATTTTTCAACATGAGAAAAAGTTGTCAAACAGTATAGGCACAAATGCCACTGGCAATACTTCAGAAGACTTTAAGCCCGGAAAGTAATGTTGCCATATTAAAAATACCTATTTTAAAAAGTTACCTCCAGATTTTCTACAAACTAAGTGAAATTAGATACTTTGTACATGGTAAAAATATAGAAAATACCAAGACTAAGAAAGGACACCAAAACTTTTCAAAGGGATAAGAAACGTACTGCTGAATTGTTGATGCTAGTCAGTATTTCAAAAATAGAACTGATGGTTCTAACATTAACATTAGTTAGCTTCTCTTGCATTGATCAAAACATGGGTAGGCACTGAATATATGCAGTACATTTGAAAAAAAGGAAATTATTCTTTTAGGATTCTCATGTGACAGTCTAAACAATTAAGTATAAAATTATGCTTTATTCCAGTTTCATGGAAGTAGTAAACTTGTTATCTTTACATACTACCAAATGCTAAAGACAACTGAATCACACAGAACACTGTGTTTTATCCTTCAACCAGCATATCAATTTTGATCATAAACCAGTTGTTGTCAGCTTGACATAAATAAGATGCTTGAATATAACTTAGTACAAATTGTCTTAAGTTGGAATGATTTTGGGGAGCATCTCTAACAATTCTAAAATAAATGAAAATGTGTTAAGACTACTCACTTAATTTTAAACCACACAAATGATTATATTTCTGTAGAACATTAGATTTTATAAATTACCAATATGTATGAAATAAAATAATAAAACTTTGTCAAAGTATGTAATACTTATAACAACCCAGTGATGTGATATATTATCCCTAGTTACAATCTAAAGTATATCATACACAAATATAAATGAAATAAAAATAATGATGATAAAAACATCTTCATGGAGAATATTTGCTAGTATTGCAAAACTGAGATACAGAACTACATCATCTGATGTTTCCAGTCCGTTGTTATTTCTTCTGTGTTACACTGCCTTATGATTTGATCTGGCTTATTGACAAAACCTAAGTATAGGTCTATAAGCAAGGAATCCTGTGCCAGGCTGAGCTGTGCTCCTCACAGTGATGGTGCCGTAGTTGAAAGTGGTGGTTCTGAGGCTTGACCATCTACATTCAAATCTTATATTTCTGAAGCATATGGCTACCTGGGTTCAATTTTCTATTGTAGTACCACTGGTAGTATAGCCATAGATTGGTGCCAGTCCCTGAACTGGTTGTCACTATTCCTAATGACATAAGCCCACACACTAAGAGTGAGTGTTTAGAAACCTTTATAGCAACTTGACAGAGTAATTTCATGTCTGATGAATCAAATAATAAAATATCAGGGCATGTATTTTATATGTATGCTTGCTTTTTTTTCAATTCATTGTTCTAGTAACTGAGTTTTACATAAATATCTCTTGAAATGGATTGGAATTGAAGGAGAATGTCTCTTACCACAGAGAGTTTGAGAAACACTGATTTAGAATAGTGCTAAGACAATGCTTTAATTTCCTCATCAGGAAAATGGGATAAAAAGTAGAACAGGATAATGACATTTATACCATTCAAATGATAGCATTCCAAAGGGTCAGCTATACCATTTCAAAAATTCTTTTTCTATATACTTACCTGTTTGTTTGTTTTTTTATGTAGTTATCAGACCTTTGACAGGTCTTAGCATGGTATGTATGACTTATGTTTCGGGTGGACCAAGCAGCAATCTGAGAGAGCTTTTCAAGAGAAGGCATCTTGAAACTTTTTCTTTCTTTTCATACAGTTTATTCTTACCTCAAGATTTAATAGTGCTTTCCAAACTTTAATCACCTGGAGCTCTGCTTCCAGACATAACTCAGTGGGTCTGGTATTGGGGTCTGAGGTTTTGCATTTCTCAGTATCTCCTGCATGATGCAGATGCTGCAGAGAAGCGAGGGTTTTACAGGCCTTTTTTCTCAGGTACATCCTCTCACCTAGTGCCTGGCAGCAGAAACACTCAAAGAAAATCTTCCTGCCAATACTCTGTAGTTTTCCCGAGGTCACAGGACACATTTTATCCTCAGCCTAGCCTTTTCTTCAATAATGGTATTTTTCAGTGGTCATGGAGATAGCCCAAAGCCAAAGATCCTGCCTGCAAAGCTAAGGGTCTAGGAAATCCACTGTAAACCTAACTTCAATTAAACTAAGGGTTTTTTGTTTGTTTTTTTCTTTTTTTTCTTTTTAATGCTAACTTACAAATGTGATAAGTTGATTGGTCTAATACAATCATGATTACCTTAGTTGTCTGTCATCCTGGCAAAAATATAATTGCCTAAAGTCATTAGCCCGTTGCCAATTAACTTTATTTTAGTATGGATTGGTTTAGTGTTCTTAAATAACGTAGTTTCCAAAACTGACTTCTTTGGAGTCTTGGTCTTGTGTTTCTGGTGAAGAAAATGTGGTGTTTTAAACTTGTACACTGTCTGATTTTTTTTCTTCATACTTAAATCCCATATTAATATGTATGAATTGGGTCTTTGGACCATTTATGAAAGGAAGGAAGGAGGGAAAGGAAGGAAGGAGGGAAAGGAAGGAAGGAAGGAAGGAGAGAAGGAAGAGGGAAGAAAAAGGATGAGAGAGAGGAAAAAGGAAGAAAGACTACTTTCATAGCCTTAACTTGAAAACAAATCTCTGCTTTAATAAACTTTAGAATTTTTTTAAGTTTTTTGTTTTTGTTTTTGTTTTTTTTTTGTTGTTTTGTTTTGTTTTGTTTTTGAGAGAGAGGGTGAGAGAGCATGTGCATGTGCACATGAGCCTGGGAGGGGCAGAGGGAGAGAGAGAATCTTAAGCAGGCTCCGTGCCCAGCATGGGAGCCTATAGTAGGGCTCCATCTCATGTTCTGGAGGCAATGACCTGAGCTGAAATCAAGAGTCGGGCCCTAAACCAACTTAACCACCCAAGCATCCCAAAACTTAGGAATTTTAATGCAACAGTAGAATATTCTTTCTTTGGGCTTTCTTTTTGTCCATAGCATTACAAATTGAAATGAAAAATTATAATTATTATTTAGCATTGTTCAAATCATTCACCTAAATTATATACATACGTATTTTTCTTTTTTTGTGTGTATGAATTAGTTCTCTACTAACTTTGTCTTTAGTGACCTAAGCACTCAAGTATCTTGAGCTGATATGCGGGTAGATACAGTTGTTCATATTTGTGATTCATAGATTTATAATATTACCATGCTTGGAAACTTTTATTTTAGGACAACATTCAAGTTGTTTGTATGAATAAGTAAGTGAATAATAGATAAGTATCCATCATCTCTTTATTGTCCATGATAATCCTATCTTGTTTCAAAAAGATAATATTTTGAATAAGAATTTTCTTCTTAGACTAATTTTCAACATCATTATCATAATCATTTTAATATCACTATCATTATCATTACATTTTGATCCTTGGATATTAAAAAGAAAAAAAAGAGGATGATACATTCACATATGTAGGAACCTTTCTTTTATGATGGTGAGAAAAATTGGAAAATGAGCAAATAGCTAAATTTACCAGTTCTTCATTGGGATAATATTGATTGACTACCTACCTTGTCCTAGGCAGAAAGAATGTAGAGAAAAGAGCAGGGACTTGGCTTACAGAATTTACAGATTAAAAAATAAGAGATTAATTAGAGTGCAGTGTAAAGACTGATATACTGGAACACCAGATATAATAATAAAGGGAAGAACACAGAGTAGGAATCTGATATTTCAGTTTGGGGTAGGGGAGTTGATTTATCTCAGAGGAGTTGATTTATCATTTGCTTCTTAAAGGCAAGTTCAGAGATAGCCAGGCAAAGGAGGAAGGAGGGCCATTCCAGAGAGGGAATCTGGTATTTGGGGCACTATACAGTAAAATTCAAATTGGTCTATCAGAAGTGAAGTGTAAGTGTTAAAAGAATGACAGAGATAAGACTTGAGTTCAGATAACAAAGAGCCTTATGTTCATTCCATGCTAAGGAGTTCAATGCTTGGGAGTCCCTGATCAGTGATAATGGTGAATTTCCCATTTCAGAAAAATTTCTCTGCAGGTATGGTAGGGGGAATGACTCTAGATATTCCAAAAGCAGGAAGATCATTTTGGAAGGGTATTTTTGTCAACCAGGATAGAAAGGATAAGGGCTTGAACTGTGGTAGTGAGATTAACAATGTTAACTTTAGAAATTAAGTGAAAAGAATAGAAATTTTGTGATTTAGTGGAAATTAGGTTTGATGAAGAAGGAGATGTGTAGATGGATGATTCCTAGTTTTCTACTTATCTGATAAGCTGAATAGTTGGTTTGTATGTCACCCTAAACATTTTTTTTCCTTATATGAAGGCCAGATTCAATTCAGCAGTGGTCACCGTAGAGTCTCAGCACTCAGCACAGTATCTGGCTCATAGTAGATGCTCTATAAATATATTTTGAATGAATGATAATCTTACTATTCGTAAAAAAGGAAATGTAAGATCAAGAGTACATTTAGGAAGGAAGACAATGGGTAAAATTTTGGACATGTTGAATCTGATGTGTTCCCAGCTGGTGGGAAATGTTCAGTAAGTAGTTGGATTGTTTGGGTATATGGATTTATAAAATAAAAAGTTTAACAGGAACCATGGCTTAGTCATTTTTATTTAAATCTACCAGAGCAGTATTATATAACTCTCTAAATGTATGTTAACTTGAATCATAGTAAGCAGCAATATTCAAATAGTATTTCAGAATTTGGCAATCTAACCTAGCTGGTTTAGGCATATACGAAAAATGAGAAATGGCTGTATATTTTTAGAAACCTGGAATCTTAACCATTTATTCATTAATGGACATTCAAGGTGTTTCCATATATTGTCTATTGTGAATAATGCTACAATGAACATGAGGATGGAGATATTTCTTCATGATAATGATTTCATTTTTGTTGGATATATACCTAGAAGTGAGATTGCTGGATCATATGTAGTTCTTTTTTTTTTTTTTTTTTTTTTTTAGGAACCTCCATACTGTTTTACATAATGGCTATATCAATTTACATTGTTATTAGTAGCATGCAAGGATTACCAAAGAAAATGTTATATATTATATATAATAGAATATTATTCAGCCATAAAAAAGGAGATCCTTTCATTTGCAACAACATGGATGAGCCTGAGGGACATTATGTTAAGTCAAATAAGCCAGACACAGAAAGACAAATACTGTATGATTTTACTTATACAGATCTTCCTTGACTTATGATGGGGTTGTATCCAAACAGACTCATCATAAGTTGAGAATACTGTTAAGCAAAAATTGCATTTAATACATCTAACCTACTGAACATCATGGTTTAGCCTAGCCTACCTTAAACACGCTCACAACACTTACATTACCCTGCATCTGGGCAATATATTGCCCAAATTATATCACATATAATTATATAATTATAATTTAATAATATTACAATTATTATAATTTTATAATAAAGTGTTGGATATCTCATGTAATTTACTGAATACCTTACTGAAAGTGAAAAACAGAATGGCTATATGGGTATAGAATGATTGTAAGTATATCAGTTTTTACCCTTGTGTTCTTATGGCTGACTGGGAGCTGTGGCCTGCTGCCCAGTATCATGAAAGAGTATCATACAGCATATCACTAGCCTAGGAAAAAACAACAATAACAATGAAACTCAAAATTTGAAGTGCAGTTTCTACTGAAGGCATATCACTTTTGGAATATTGTAAAGTGGAAAAATTCTAAGTTGAAGCGTTGTAAGTCAGGGACCACCTGTATGTGGAATCCAAAAAAAGTCGAACTCCTAAACCAGAGAGTAGCAAGTGATTACTAGGGGTAGGTGAAATGGGGAGATATTGATCAAAGAGTACAAACCTTCAGTTATAGGATGAATGAGTTCTGGGAATCTAATGTATAGCTTGGTGTTTATAATTAGTAATAATGTATACCTGAAATTTTCTAAGGCAGTAGGTAAGTGTGCTTACCACACACACACAGAAGGTGACTATGTATAGTGATGGTTATGTTGAGTAACTTGACTATGGTAATCATTTCACAGAATAATATGTATAGTAAATCATCACATTGTACACATGAAATATATGAAATTTTTTATTTGTCACTAATATCTCAATAAAGCTGGGGAAAATAAGTAAATCAAAGCCTGCTTAAAAAAATATAATGAGGTAGAAATGAGAGGCAGTTCTGATTGTGGAAACCTTTGAGGGGAACACTTACTTGCATTTACCAGTGTATTCAAGGATATAGTAAAGGATACAGATGAGCAATAAGATGAAGAGATACATAGGACAAAGTCCCAAGTGCAGGAGTTTCTGTCTCCATGGTCTTGAGGTATACCACCATCTTGGTATGTGGATGTGTTCACCTACTCTATGAAGTTGGGATGTATCACAATCCTAGTATGCGGATGCATTCACCCACCCAGAAGCTCTCTGTGTCTTTGGGATTTTTGTCTCTGTATCTTTTAATCTACTAATTCCTGTGTCTATTAATTTAATAGATCCCTGTATCTATTAATCCCTGTATCTTTGGGATTTTAATGAAGGCTTCATCATGTAGCCATGATGGATTATTAACTCCATTTTTAGCCCTTCTCCTTTCTCAAGAGAATGGGGGGCAAGGCTGAAAATTCCAACCTTCTAATCATGTCTTGGTCTTTCTGGTGACGAGCCTCCATCCAGGAGCCCACCTAGAATTATCTCATTAGAACAAAAGACACTAATATCACTGAGGAAATTACAAGGGTTTTAGGAGCCAAAGACCAAGCATTAGTATAAAAGATGCTCCTAGTTCTGTTATCATAGGAAATTACAAGTTTCTGTGTTTGATTTAACTCAGTCAGATACACAGAGAAAATCACCTCACTGTGTTCAAATGTAATATACTATAATATCTACCTTAGTGACTGTTGAGCTACTGGAAATATAGAATAGACGTACTTAGATTATCTGGCAGAAACACTGATGTTAGATTAATTCCTCTAGATCCAAGCCTCTATCCCTCCTAATTCCCTAACACTTTACTCACACCTTTGTAATTTTTCTTTTTTTGTAAATAAAATCTCCTGGAGGTATCCCAATTTAAGTATGAAATCTGTTTCTTGTTTGATACATCTTATTATAAAACTTTGTAAATTTTTGAATTGATCTTAAAGATTTGGCTCATTTAAAAACACTTATTAAGTTCTAAATCACTGTGTCTGGTACCATGAGTGGAACTATGTAGGTGCTGTATAAAATTTCCATTTGTCTGTTATTTGAATATCAACCCCATGAGAGATAATAAGTAAGATCTAGCCCTCTCTGGCTCTTCATGAGACAGAAACAGAAAAGGATTACCTAGTAATTAAAATTCAAAGACAATTATTATGTTGTATGTATACACAAATAATGTAGTGTAGCTACCTCTTTTATGGTGCTTTTAGTTCCTGGCTTTGTGATATTATCCTTTGTATGTTCAAAGAATCTAGTTTCTTTCCCTTTCCCACACTTGTTCCTTTACTCAATAGTGGTGTTTATTGACATGTAATGATACCCTTGTTGCTTATTATCACATTTCTGTATCATGTCTTTTGTGCATAAAATTCATTCACTGCATGTGTTTATGTTCATACCCTGACTCTTTCTAGTTGTAATTTTAATTAGTAGATACATATTAGATAAATGGACAGTTTAGTCATATATTGGCATTTAGGCATATCATCATGTCTTCTCCTTTGTTCTCTATTGCTTTCCCACACACCTCCAATATCATGGGATCTCTCCTCCTCCAGCTGACTCATCCCTTACCTTGATCTGCTACACAGTGAGAAACATTGATCATATTTGTCTTAGGTTATTCAGATTTCTAGATATAGAATCTAAATGCTGTCTTATCTTTTTGTGATTGAAACTACCTAATAGCTTATGTAAAACAGGTGATGAGCATTGTGTTAGCAGAAGATGAATAATTACAAAGGATTTATTCAAGATTTTAGTGATATGCCTCCTCTTTCCTAATCATTTTCAGAGAGGTTTGATTGATTTCTCTAAGCACACTGAACCAGAAGTTTGTCTCTTTGAATTACCAAGACATAAAATATTTTTTCTTAGGAAAGAGAGTTTTCAGACTTAAAGTCTATCAACTATTGACAACTGAAATCATGCTTTGATTGTGCAAATAGGCTTTACATTAAATTAGTGTTCTCCACAAGAGAACAGTCCCTATAATATCAGTGCTTCTTAATAAATATTTATTGAAGGGAGGGAGGAATCAAAGGGAGAAGGAAAAAAGGAGGGGGAGAGGGAGGGAGAGAGGAAAAATATCTGTCTAACTTGGCTTCAACCTTTTGATTTTAACATTTCACATTTTAAAGTAGCACTGGAAATCTGATTCATAACATTCACTAGATTGTTCAACACTCTACATTAATCAATAAGAATGTGTCAAAATTGGATACAAAACTCTTAATGGAAAAACATTCATATAGTGTTGTCTTGCTTTTGATTGTCTCAGTATTTCAGAGAAGTACATGCTCACAGAAAGGTAGCTTGAGGTTAATTGCAACCTTGTTTAGCGCTGGGGGTGGGTGGATGGTGGGGTGTAGAAGAAAAATACCCTATTGGCATCGCATGATATGTCCTGGGGTTTTGGAAGATGTTTTCCATATAACCATTAAAGTTAAAATTAAAGATATATTAAAGCCAAAATTAAAGATATAAATTGCTGCTTAATAAATGATATACATTTTATAACTTCATTAAGGTTGCTACCTTCCTTAATTTTTGTAGACCATGAGGTTTTCAGTGAGGTGCATATTAACTGCAGAGATAATAATGTTTCTATATGTTAATAATTTTAAATGAAAAACACTTGAGCTATTTTCCAGCCACATGGGAGGAATCATTTACATCCTTAAAGGCTTATTTTACCATTAACCCCTTCATTTGAGTAGAGTGGATAGCCATATGTAAAGTATTAATTCTTTTTACATCAGTGCTAATAGCAAGTATTTTAGACCCACTGGTGTGAGAGGATTAAAAGCCACAGCATTAGGCATGCACCAACATTTCTGAGATTAATCCTTGTTAGAGAAACCTAGTGGGAACATATAACTTGATTTTCTGTTTATTGATCAGATGCGTCTTGTTTCTTTTATCATGTGAAATGAAACTCTGCAGACACAATATCATATTGCATTAATATGCTGAATTTAAACAATGCAACAGTGGATTAAATTGGTCTATTTTACTCTGTAATACCTCTTACTATAAATGCAGATTTTAAGGGCACATCTGTGGAGATGGGATATACCCTAAATATTTGGCATGATGGCCCAAATAATGATAAGCCATCCATGCTTTTTCTAGTCAGAAAGACATGTTAACAAAGCTCTGGGAATGTTTACCCATGTTTGTTAGAAGGGGTGATTAGGGATTCAGTGAAAAATAGACCCCACCCCACCCCATATTAGCTTAGAAAATATGTCCTGGCCTCTCATCCTCATGTTCACTTTAATTTGGCTGGATCCCAGGAGTGACATTCAAATATTGACTAACCAGCAGAGCGTAGGCACAGACTAATCAGGAGGTACATCAGCCATAAATGACCATCAATGACTTAGTGGTGAATGACTTGACTGTTTGGCTAAAAGTTAGCCTGGCAGGGTGGTTAGCTTATCCCTAACTTATCTAGATATCTTAAACCATCTTGGATAATGGCAGCCAATGGATTCTCAGTGATTTCTATCCTAAAAGGAAATTAGGACAGAGTAGGAGATTAGAAAGGTTGGTAAGGAGAGAGACCATTCTACCTAAGGTAGCTGTACCTGCTGATTCTTGTGAGTGGTTTTTGAGCTGTTAAAGGGACCCAGATAAGTCAATTAATTGTCTTACTTTTCATAAAAGTACACTACTTTATTATTAACAAATAAAATACACACATATCATAATGATACATAGTTTACATATGGATCTTACGTAAGTACCTGTAATTTAAATTGGTGAACATGTGTGTGTGCATATGTAATATATATTACCACACACACATATACACATAAAGTCTGTCCTTGGTTAGCACATGAGTTGGGTCTCCCAAAGTTCTCTCTCTCTCTCATATATATATATATATATATATATATATATATATATATATATATCTTATCATATATATATGAGAAATAAATTTACTACTGTAAATGTGTATATATAGATATATATATATAGAGAGAGAGGCATTTACAGTAGTAAATTTATTGCAATTTTTTCATCAGATAGTATTGTACTTTTAAGATATCTAAAAAAAAATGTTTTTAGCTCCATAAAAACTTCCCTGAACCAGTTAGTGTTCAAGAAAAACTGCTGTATTTTGCTCTGAATTCCAGTCTGTCTCCCTCTTTCCTGCCCCCTTGTTGATGGGTGCCAGTTCTGGACTCTAAATCTCATGCTATTCCACTTGGCTCTAGTGTCTTTTACTTGAACACAGTGATTAGATTTATCTGTTTGCTTACCACTTGACTAGGTCTGATATTCACCAATTTCTTTATCATTTAAGATGTTGGCACAATCTTGATTTCTATCTCATTATACCCCTAAATTTTTCATGGCATTAGCTATGGAAAAGAAATGAATGACTAGTGGTATTACCCTCATAGAACAGCTCATTAAAACTGATCAACTTTGAGTGTACATGGACTAGGATTGGACTGGATTGGCACACTGGATAGGTTTAAATGTTATTATCTTTTCACATCAATATATGTTTTAACAATTTGATTAATGTTCATTTTAAGAGACAGAATATATAAATTTCCATTACTAAAATTCATAGAGAAACAGATTCCATTACTAATTTATTTCTGTTGGCAGAGACAAAGTCATTGCCAAAGTCATTAAAATAAAAATGTCAAAATGAGTCCCACTGCTGTGTTTTCTTGCTTTCTTTTCAGAGACTTTTTAAACCAATCAAATTTTCATGGACTACATTAAATATTTACAAATCAAATGATAAAATAAATCACCCCTGCCTGGTAAACAACATCATACTCTCCTATATTGGTTTAGAATATCAGTTGACTACCACTACCAAATTTTGGCTTTCAAATTGTGAATCTGTTACATAGTTAATAAACAGAGCTAACACAACCCCTGTGAAAGGATATATATATATATCCCCGCCACACACACACACACACATACTGGATATTGATTTCTGTGTTGGAGGAAACAAGACAAATGTACTTTTTGCCAGGTGTTCATGTAAAACCCTAATATATATGTTAATATTTCATTTTTTAGTCTAGTATTATTTTAATTATTTTAATTTTACTTATAAATGTGTGTTTTGAGGTTATGCCTGATTTATCTACTCTTATTTGTTTCTCTGACCTGAAACACAGCATATATCCATCCACGCATGTATGCATACATCCATCCATCTAGTTCTTTGATCCTTCATTTAGTACATTTGTTGACCATCCCTTATATATGGCCGGTATTATGATTGACACTGTATATAATTTCACACAGCAGTTTTCCAAGACAAATATTAGTATTTTAATTTTGCCACTAAGAAGGCTAATGTCCAGGGGAGCCTGGGTGGCTTAGACCATGTGTCTGACTCTTGGTTTGTGCTCAGGTCATGATCCCAGGGTCGTGGGATACAGCCCTGCATCCAGCTGCATGCTGGGCATGGAGCCTGTTTAAGATTCTCTCTCTCTCAATCTCTCTCTCCCCTTCTGCCCCTCTTCCCCACTCACTCTTTCTCTCTCTCTAAAATACATTTTAAAAAATTTAATGTTTATTTTTGTTAAATTTTTAAATGTTTTATTATTTAGTTTTGAGAGGGAGAGAGATAGAGTGTGAGCAGGGGAAAGGCAGAGAGAGAGAGAGGGAGACACAGAATCTAAAGCAGGCTCTAAGCTCCAAGCTGTAGGCCCAGAGCTTGAGGTGCAGCTCGAACCCTCGAACATGAGATCATGACTTGAGCCGAAGTCTGATGCTCAATTGACTGAGCCACCCAGGCACCCTAATGTTTATTTATTTTTGAGAGACAGAGCACAGCAGGGTGAGGAGCAGAGAGAGAGGAAGACACAGAATCCAAAGCAGGCTCCAGGGTCTGAGCTGTCAACACAGAGCCCAATGCAGGGCTCGAACTCACAAGCCATGAGATCATGACCTGAGCTGAAGTCCGACACTTAACCAACAGAGTCACCCAGGTGCCCCTCTAAAATAAATTTTTAAAAAGGCTGATACACAAAAGTTAAACAACTTGCCAACATCATATTAAGAATGTTCTTTTCATTGATACTACCCAAAGCAATCTACATATTGAATGCAATCCCTATCAAAATAACACCAGCATTCTTCACAGAGCTAGAACAAACAATCCTAAAATTTGTATGTAACCAGAAAAGACCCCGAATAGCCAAAGTAATCTTGAAAAAGAAAAACAAAGCAGGAGGCATCACAATCCCAGACTTCAAAATGTATCACAAAGCTGTAATCATCAAGATGGTATGGTACTGGCACAAAAACAGACACTCAAATCAATGGAACAGAATAGATAACCCAGAAATGGACCCACAAGCGTATGACCAACTAATCTTCTACAAAGCAGGAAAGAATATCCAATGGAATAAAGATAATTCAGTAAATGGTGTTGGGACAACTGGATAACGACATGCAGAAAAATGAACCTGGACCACTTTCTGACACCGTACACAAAAATAAACTCAAAATCGATGAAAGACCTAAACGTAAGCCATCAAAATCCTAGAGGAGAAAGCAGACAAAAACCTCTTTGACCTTGGCCGCAGGAACTTCTTACTCAACACATCTCGGGAGGCAAGGGAAATGAAAGCAAAAATGAACTATTGGGACCTCATCAAAATAAAAAGCTTCTGCAAGTAAAGGAAACAATCAGCAAAACTAAAAGTTAACCGACGGAATGGGAGAAAATATTTGCAAATGACATATCAGATAAAGGGTTCGAATTGAAAATCTGTAAAGCACTTCTCAAACTCAATACCCCAAAAAAAAATTATCCAGTGAAGAAATGGGAAAAAAGACGTAAATAGACATTTTTCCAAAGAAGACATCCAGATGGCTAACAGACACATGAAACACTGCTCAACATTACTCATCATCAGGGAAATACAAATCAAAACCACAATGAGATACCACCTCATGCCAGTCAGAATGGCTTAAATTAACAATTCAGGCAACAACAGATGTTGGTGAGGATGCCAAGAAAGAGGATCTCTTTTGCACTACTGGTGGGAATGCAAACCGGTGCAGCCACTCTGGAAAACAGTATGGAGGTTCCTCAAACAACTAAAAATGGAACTACCCTATGACCCAGCAGTTGCACTACTAGCAGGTATTCATCCAAGGGATACAAGTGTGCTGTTTTGAAGGAGCACATTCACCCCAATGTTCATAGCATTGCTATCAACTATAGCCAACATATGAAAAAAACCCAAATGTCCACCGATAGTTGAATGGATAAAGAAGATGTGGTATATAAACAATGGAGTATTACTTGACAATTAAAAAGAATGAAACCTTGCCATTTGCAACAATATGGGTGGAACTAGAGGGTATTATGTTAAGCCAAATTAGTCATTCAGAGAAAGATATCATTTGAGTTCACTCATATGTGGAATTTAAGATACAAAACAGATGAACATAAGGGAAATGAAGCAAACATAATATAAAAATAGGGAGAGGGACAAAGCATAAGAGAGTCTCAAATTTAGAGAACAAACTTACAGTTTCTGGAGGGGTTGTGGGAAGGGGGATGGGCTAAATGGGTAAGAAGCATTAAGGAAAACACTTGTTGGGATGAGCACTGGATGTTATACATAGGGAATGAATCACTGGAATCTACTCCTGAAATCATTATTGCTCTATATGCTAACAAACTTGGATGTAAATTAAAAAAAAATCAAGTGTTCTGCTCATCTTTGATTTTTAGCATAGTCCTTGCAACAGAGAGAGGACTTAATGCTTATAATTGAATGAATAAGTGAAATAGAATACATTTTACTATAGCTAACATCTATTTAGTGCCCATTAAGTACCGGAAACATTTCTATGCTTTCCTATATTCTCTCATTTACTCACTACAAAAGCCCCAGTAAGCTTGGTGCTATTAATGATCATATATTTGTTTTATAAATGAGGAGCCTGTTGAAAAAGTGGTTAATTAATGTTCTCAAGATCATACAGCAGTAAAGTTGCAGAATCATGAATTTAGACTATGGCTTTGGAGTCCATGACTTTCACCATCTTTTTGTTTGTTTGTTTGTTTGTTTGTTTGTCACTGTACATGATTCATTGCAAATGCTCCAAAATTGCTGCAATGATGATGGTGATGATGTGGAATGGGAGATTTTTTCTGATGTGTTGAAAAAACTGTTTTTTCCTATTTTATAGTAATTACAAAACTTGCAAATTAAAAAAGAATTTAATGATTGCTTATTTTTGAGAGAGAGAGACAGAATGTTAGTGAGGAAGACACTGAATCTGAAGCAGGCTCCAGACTCTGAGCTGTCAGCACAGAGCCCGATGTGGGGCTTGAATGCACAACCATGAGATCATGACCTGAGCTGAAGTTGGATGTTTAACCAACTGAGCCAACCAGGTGCCCCAATATATTCATTCTTTTAACAACAAAATGTCTTATTTTTTTATCTTGATAGAAAAATAAGAGTATATATGCACTTAGGTGTAAATGTATTATCATATGTGTGTGTGTGTGTGTGTGTATAATACACATACACATAGACATTATCATATATATACATATAGAGAGATGGAAGGAGGGAGAGGGATAAAGATAGGTATAATATAGTTGTAGATAGAGATACAAAACTAATACTTAAACTGGTTTGTCTTCTCTTTCTCACATCAGAGTTCATTTGCATTTTAAATCCCCCCAAATGTACCAATGTAACTGGATATATGCTTTGGAAACAACTAATTATGATTTTATTAGTGATGTATTCTTTAATTGCTTAGAAATAAAGATTTTCACATGAAGAAGTTTGGCACACAATTATGCTCTTTATAAAGAAATTTGAGATAGAAAAGATAACATCACCTTAAATCATGTAGTCTTGTAGTCAGTTGATCCTAAGTCCACAAAGATAGTTTTACTTTTTAACCCATTGTGTACACACTTTTCAGTACTTAGTTCTGTCAATAGAAGACCCTGGAAACAGGGAGGGTAATGAAGAGGAATGATAGTTTAGATGTATTCTTTCCTGGAATGCCAGTTGAATTAAATCTTTCATTCCCACCGCAGACATACAAATCTATAATCTCCTTTCAAGATGAATCCAGAATCAGGAGTCTGCATTCTTTTATTCTTGGTCAGGAGATTAAAATTGATCACAGGCCACACAAGGGAGTCAGCTGTAGTATCACAGTTCAATGTGGTTAACGAGGACAGCGCTTGCCTTCTGTTCTTCTTAACCGTGCGCTTACATGTTACAAATATTATTGATTTCAGGGGTCATCTGAGGCTGTGGGGAGGTTGTATGACTTGACAATATTTTGCTGTTTTTTAAGGGATAAGAGCTATGAGCCCTGATAGCAACTGGGACAGGTATAGTTTAAATTTGACAAATGAAGATTTATACTTTTTGAGCTGGCAAAGTCCTTCATGTAGAAATAATGAATGAAAATTTGATAGTTGATTTAACATAGGTCAAATGACTTGCAGTGAAAGAAGGAAAATAACGCTTTAATTATTATCCTTTCACCAAAATGAATTGATGATAGGTTTGTCATTGTAGATCTGTGCTTTAAACAAATGAATAGTGCTTTAGAAGATCCTTTTACAAGACATCATTTAAATTTAAGTAGACATAGTTTACTTAAAATCATTTGGAAATGTAATGTAGGTGGGATGATATGTGAATAATTACCTACTAATCTTTAAAGCATGTGTTTTTTTTCTTCCTGGTGAATAAAACTACTGTGTTAACATTCAGAAAATTAAAGGTGCCACAGATCATCGTATGCTAAATTTTCAAAGACTAAATTTTCAAGCTTCTTCTATTTTTCTCTGATAATAAAGATTATATGCTATCCTGAATATATATTTTATGTAATGTTGGAAGAATCACAATGCTTAAGAGTTTTTGTTAGATTAAATTTGGCTTAAGCGCTTACTAGCTGTGAGATTTTAGAAAGCTTATTTGACTGCCTTCAACCTCAGTTTGCTCATCTTCTTTTTTTTTCTTTTATTTTTTTAATGTTTATTTATTTGTTTTGAGAGAAAGAGTGAGCAAGCAGGGAAGGGGCAGAGAGAGAGGGAGAGAGAGAATCCCAAAAAGGTTACACGTTGCCAGCACAGATCTTGCCCATCTTTAAATGGTCAGAAAGGTGTCTAGCTGATCGAGTTGTTGTGAAGCTCAAATAGACAAGAAATATTTTTAAGTAGTAAAGCACTCTACAAATGTAAACTCTTAAAATATTTAGTATCACTAAGCATGCACTTAAGACAGTTAGTGGTAGAAAGTTCTGCTGAAATACATTTTCTCTCTTTTTCTTCATAATCTGTAGAACACATTGGAAGATAACAAGTTAGATAGATAGCAAGTTACAAAAAGACAGCAAGTTATAAAAGAGTCCATTGGGGCTAAAATGTAAAATTTATTGGACTATATTAAATTAATGACGTGGGCTTTACATGCACTATGCTCTAAGAAGCAGAATTCAAACAGCTTAGCATTAGAATATATATGACTTTTTAAAAATATGAAAATGTTGATAGTTACAAGAAATGACCCTAAACCCATACATCAAAATAGAAATCACGTGTTCATAAACTGAAATATATACATATATATAGATCATATATAATATACGTATGATATATATGATATTTACTAATATGATAATGTATATTAAGATATAATTATTAATATAATATTATAATGCATAATTATGTGTATTTTATTTATTAGTATGTTAATTAACATATAAATAATATTCTTAATTTTATTCAATTATGAAATTATTATTTATTAATAAATATATACATTATACACACACACACACCAAAGCATTGACTTCTTAGTCCATTAAACCAGAGTTGTTTGAGATAGAATTCATCAATTATGTTGATTTTTAAAAGTGTTGGGGCGCCTGGGTGGCGCAGTCGGTTGAGCGTCCAACTTCAGCCAGGTCGCAATCTCGCGTCCGTGAGTTCGAGCCCCGCGTCAGGCTCTGGGCTGATGGCTTGGAGCCTGGAGCCTGTTTCCGATTCTGTGTCTCTCTCTCTCTCTGCCCCTCCCCCGTTCATGCTCTGTCTCTCTCTGTCCCAAAAATAAATAAAAAACGTTGAAAAAAAAATTTAAATAAAATTAAAAAAAAGCGTGAAATTTTTACAGATAGTGTCAAGATATATGCTCTATATACTATGGTTAGAGTGGTACAGGTGCTTTTGAATATAATTTAATTTTTGAATTTGTATATAGTGTGTAGCTCAGAAGGAATTTAAATAATTTCCAAAGAGCAACACAGAGTGTTAGTTTGATCCCCCTGATTAATCCACCATCCACTCTTACTATATTTTCTTCATCTAGTAGTAGGAAAAGAGAAGACAAGACCATTTGCCTATATAATGGGCTCCAGTTATAATGAAAATAATTTCAATTATTATCAATTAAATTTCTCATGTCTGTATAATACTTCATGATTCAAGAGTCCTTGAAACAGCTCAAACAAGGGAGGTGGTGCTAAAAGTTTAATTTTACCGAAGAGGAAACTAAGGCATAGTGTGGTAGGCTAATTTGCTCTATATCATACAACTAGCAGGTGAGGGAACTGAGAACAAACCTAGGTATTCCTACCTTGGCCATGCATTTCAGCTGCTTGGGAGTATTTGCTTCACAGGTCAGAAAATTTGTTTCAGAGTGAACCACCCATGAATGTGCCCTTTTGTAGAATTTCCAAACCCAGTAGAGGGAGAACACCACATTCAAACCTTCAGTTTTCAGAGAAGCCTTTCTAAAAATGTTTTAAATCAAATATTTATATAAGCGAAGTTATATCCATTTTGTATTATCCACTCACAACTTAATTAATATGGAGTTGTCATTATTGACTATTTCTTCTTGAAAACATTTGAATATATTCTCCATTAATACTGATTCCTAAGAGGGTCTGTGGTATGTTCCTCCTCTAGCAAAATCTTTCTTTCTATACTTGGACTGCATTACTAGAATACCTTGCAATGTGGGTATCAGCAGAGGATTTATCCTGTTGCCTCTTCTGACTTGCCTAATCTAATTAAATTGATTCTTATAGTTGCAATACATGTATTTGTATTTTCTTGTTTTTGTTCTGTTTTATATTGCCTCTCAATAAATCTCCTTTAGTTATATTATTTCTAAAAGTAATTGTAGGTCAATGGCCTTGTATTATACTTAAAATTCAAAGATGAATTCTAAAATCAAAAGTACTCTTTTGAACACCTGTTTCTTTGTGCTTTATAGTGTATATTTCTATACACTATACTAGATAATTTTTTAAAATTGTGTCTAGGGGTGCCTGGGTGGCTCAGTCGGTTAAGCTGCCAACTTTGGCTCAGGTCATGATCTCAAGGTTCATGAGTTCAGGTCCCGTGTTGGGCTCTGTGCTGACAGCTCAGCCTAGAGCCTGCTTCAGATTCTGTGTTTCCATCTCTCTCTGCCCCTCCCTTGCTCTCTCTCTCTCTCTCTCTCTCTCTCGCTCTCTCTCTCAAAAATAAATTTAAAAAACATTAAAAAAATAAAAATAAAAGTTGTATCTATTCTGTAGACAAGAAAGTTTGAACTCATATCTCTCTTCTCCTGGCTTCCAGTATACCACTTTCTCCTGCATCTCTTACCTGACTGATCCATCCTTAATCTCTATTTGTGTTCCCTTTCCTCTTTTCCTCCTTTAAATGTTGGTATGTTATCTAGGGCTCTACCCGTAGTCTTCTTTTCTGTTTACTGTATACACTCACTCTAGGATTAGCTCATTGGCATTTATGACATCTAGTACAATCCTTTTGCTCATAGTTTTCAAATCTGTTTGCCCAGACAAGATTCCTCTCATGAGATTCAGGCATGAATTTTTACCTGTTTATTACCTAGAGGACAATTCTCTTGGATGTCCCACACTCCATTACATAGATCCAAATGGAACAACATTATTCCCCTAGGACCTGCTCCTCTTCCACTATACTGTATTGGTCAAGCACACCACTCTTAAGGTGTCAAGCACACCCTCCAAAACAGAAAATAAGACAGAACTTTGATCCTGTCTTTCCCTCTATTCCCTACATCTAAAAGGGATCAAATTTCGTGAAATTAACTCCTAAGTATCTCTGGGGTAGGTTTTTATTCTCCTGTGTCTCTACTGTCAGTATTTTATTGGGAGTCCCTCTTTTTTCCCCGTTAAAGTTACTGTGATAGGAGAAGAGAGTAAAAACATACCTCTAGGGAATCCAGAGGTACAGTTTCAAATGCTATATACAGAATTTCTTTGAAGTATTAAAATTTCATTCAATATTTGCATTTCATTCTTCATTATCTCCATATTTGTTCTGATATAAACACCATCATTTGAGTTGCTTATCTTTGGAGTGAAATTCTTGCTCCAGGAGGGTAGGCTGTGTTTATACGGAGGCTGTGGACCCTCCCTGAAATGTCATGCTATTGCAGGATACTAGTAATCCAGGTTGAGGAGTATAAGGTAAGTGTTCTTTTCTTACCTGGATTTATGCAGGATCCCCTTAGATGATCTTCTCCCATCATTCTCGCTACCTGTAAATCCGTTCCACACACTGCTACCAATTTGTCCTTCTTGATATACAAAACTGATTATATAGTTTCTCTGCAGTATCTTCTCAGGGTAAAATCCAAACTCATTGGTGTGACTTTATGGTCTCGTTCTCTCTGTCAGATTTTAAATTTTGCTATTCCCTGTCTCCTCCTATCTGCTCTCCTAAACCCTAGTCTAGTCAGATGGGAGTCTTACCCCTTTATGCCTTTGTATATGTTGCTCATTATTACCCTTTTTTACCCCTGGAAATCTTCAGCATGAGCATCCTTGTCTTTAGTCCAGGTGAAGTGTGCTTTGTAGGTGCTCCTGTGCCCTGACCTCTGCATCCTTCTATCATAGCACTTAACTTGATTTGTTCTAGGTTTCTTTTTTTTATTAATGTTTTTATTTATTTTGAGAGAGAGAGAGAGAGAGAGAGAGAGAGAGAGAGAGAGAGAGCGTGAGCAGGGGAGGGGCAGAGAGAGAGGGAGACACAGAATCAGAATCAAGCTCCAGGCTCTGAGCTGTCAGCACAGAGCCCGACGTGGGGCTCGAACCCACGGACAGCGCACCACAAGTTCAGGACCTGAGCCGAAGTCAGATGCTTAACCAACTAAGCCACCCAGGTGACCCTGCTTTATTCTGTTTCTGATTACGTGTTCTTCTCCCACTAGATTGGAAACTGTTCATCTATGTATGTATCCCTCCACCTCATATGTTAGCTGGCACATAGTAGGCTATATTAATGAATAAGTAGTAAATGAAACATAGGAGATTTCTATTTCTAACTGATCTCAATCACAATTAAAAATCACAGGTGATAAACCAAATCTTAAAGTTGACCATAAGAGACTGTATGTTTGTTTGGCTTTTTTATGTAACAAAAATTTTAGAACTAGATATGCAACAAGTATGTATTGAACCTGCCAAGTTTTACATTGTTAATTACCAATATTTAAGAAAATTTCAGTTGGCACTGAGTTAAAGAAAGTATGTGTAGTTTTGTTCCTGTTTGGTTGTTGTTATGGAGTTATATACTAAAATTGTGTTAAATATCAAGGAAGAAAAATATCAAGGATGGTGCCAAGTATGAAAATAATAGGATTTTAAGGTTTAAAATACATAAAATCCAATGTATTTATTAACATTTGCCATATGCCAGTCACTGTGCTAAGCGATTATCATGTTATTGAGATATATTATCTCACTTAATCTCCCTGTAAGGCAGGTTTTATAGATAAGGAAATTGAGACTTAACTGATTTTGCAAGGTTACATAGCTAATACATAAAGTAGTAATGATATGAATATAGTTATCTCCGATGTCAAAACCATTACTTTCCCTTATAGCAGGCCTAGCATACCTATAAATTCTTGTATACAATGATATTCATTCATGGTGTGTAGTGATTGTCAAGTGTGGATAATTACATTGCATTTTGGCATTTACACCCACACTCTGGGCACTTGGAATGACATTTGGATGAATAGTACAGTGTAATTGATTTAATCTTGATGACTGTGATTCTTTAGCCATTTTTGAGTCATTTAGAGAACGTAATGAAAGATATAGACCCTCTGTACACATACACGGTAAAATGACACTGAAGGGGTTGAGAACAAGCCTCCCCAAAATGTGTTACTTTGGCATGTAGATTATTTTGAGCTGAAGTCAGTCAAGGCCCAAAAAACTGAGGAGGAGCTTTTACCTCCTGCTTAACTACCTAAAAGAAATTAGAGTGCCTAGTCCAGGAAAAGAACTATCACCAGAGATAACTACAAAGGATTTGGGCTAGCTGTTGGGGGTAAGCTCAGTGGGACTTCGGAGATCAAATTTCTCTCTGTGTCCCATTGTCTCTGTATAATAGGACTTGGCAAACAAATATACATAGAGAATGTCTTTCAAAGAGTAATTATTTTGTGGAATTTCCTGAATTCCTATGAAAGTATTCTAATTTTGAGACTTTTATTCAGCAACATGTTAGTAATACTAAATATGTTACAAGTATATTTAAGTATGGGTATAATTTAATATTTTTCTTATACACATTTCTTGAAAAAAGTGTATTGAGCTAAGTATTTTCTTGTAAAATTTAGAAAATTACAAAATTCAGGGTAAGATAAATTTGCACAGAAATGTACCATTTATGTATAAGAGGAAAATACATAATTAGAGTGAAATAACTCTGAAGTATCAGTGTTATCACAAGATAAAAGAATTATATAGTAGCAGGGACACCTGGGTGGTTCAGTTGGTAGAATGTCCAACTCTTGATTTCAGCTCAGGTCATGATCCCAGGGTTGTGGGATCAAGCCTCACGTTGGGCTCTGCACTGAGCATAGAGCCTGCTTGAGATATTCTCTCTCTCTGTGTCTCTCTGTCTCTCTCTCTCTTCCCCTACCCCTTCCCTGGCCCTCTGCTGCATGGGCATGTGCTCTCCCTCCCCACCCCTCTCTCTCTCAAATTAAAAAAAAAAATTATATAGTAGCATAACCAATATCTGTGATTCTGAATTGCATTTTCTACTTGTAAAATTGTTGTTTCAATAATATAAAGCTATATTATGCTTGCTTACTTGTCCTCATAATAGTTCTATAAAGAAAAACATTTTTGTAACGCTTCTTATTTTAGAGGTGAAGAAGCTGACATTTAAAGTTTAATGACTTGGGCATGAACTTAGAGCCAAAAGCCGAAAAGTAACAGTCAGGAGTCCATTACTGGTCTTCTGATTCGGAACCAAACAGCTTTCCTTTGTTTCACAGACATGCCGAGGGAGAATCACATAGACACAGAAACCAAGTTCTAGCAACTGAGAGAGTCACCATGAACATTTAGTGTGTGCTTTATTTTAAAGCCTGACACTTGCTTCCTCAGGCTTGCACTGTTTTACTTTGTAGAGCTCTGAAGGCCAGAGCATACTTGGGTAATTCAAAATGATCCTTAGCTTTCATTTCAGTTTTAATCCATGACCCTAGCTCTTGCATTATGTTTCACTTCATTTTTTTTTTTTTTTTTGCCAGTAATATAGCGAAGATTGGTCTGGCTTTAAAGAAAACAGTTTAACTGCATCATCTAAATGCATGCTATATTAAAAATTATTAAAGCTTTTGATATACAGAATACCCTGGCATCACAATATGGTTGTAAATTCATTAGAGCCGTTACAAGTAGAGAGACTACCAGTGCCTGTATTTAAGAATGTATTTGAATAAAAAATGTAGAAGGACAATTTTTATAAATACTTTTGAGAAAGTAACTAAGACAATACAATGAATGTGTGGTACCTTTACTGGTGATTAACACATTAGTAATACTTTTGAGATTACATTTTAAAGGGGTCTTTTGCCTTCTACAGAATGTGTGTTTATGGTGGCAGCTTTAATGCTATTTCCTGCTGTGCAGTTCAATAGAGTATGTTTTTAGGTGGTTGGTAGAGGGTTTTTTTCGTTATGTATGTCGATGGAGATAAGTGTTTTAATTACTTTTTTAATGTCTGTGCTTTTGTATTTTTCTCCTCTCTTCCCTTTTATTTCCTGCTGTTGAGATTACTGCCTCATCTCCACAGCAGGTGGCTGTTGCAAATTTGTTTTCTTTGTAAGCCTGGTAGATTTATTTTGTAATATAACTGTTCCTTTTTAGTATTTTATTATTAATGATTTCTTTACTTTGGAATATAGTATACTTACATAGTCCTAAATAGTAATTTCCTAACACATCTAAGAATTCCAATCATTAAGGAAAAAAACCTTTGCCTGAGGCGTATTGTTTGAGTTTTTTGCTTACCCTCACTTCATGATGTGAGGATTAAAATTTAAGGAAATTGTTTTATAGCAAAAGCCAAATGAAAATGAGAAACAGAGAAAGAGGCCCAAGAGATAAAGCACACTTTAATAAATAATACCAAAAATCAAAGTGATAGGTAGAATTTTGTGACAGAAATAGGAAATTACATTCATATATCTTTTCTAGAAGAGAGAGTTTAATGAGATCTTATGTTTATATGAAAATTAAATTTTAATTATTAAAATAACTTCTGCTAATTATAAGAAAATTAGAATGTTACAAAAGTATGAAGAAAAATACCTTTTTTTGTCCAATATTTTGTTGTTTTGGTTGTTTCATATGTCTCTTTATATGAAAAGCAATAGATAAGATAGATCCTGAGTACAGGAATTATTTGTCAGGAAAGTAAAATATATCCAAAGATATTTTGTCCATTTTTTTAATTCTTGGGCATTATTTTATCAATTAAAATAGTCTCTATTTTGTTGCAAATGTATACAGGGAACAAAAAATATGAGACCAAAATGCATAGTGAACCATAGTCCCATTTTGTTATATGAAATTGCTGGATATTTCATGACAGATTAAAAGGTTCTCCAGAAGATTTTTAATATCAGCTTATAGATATTGCACTTGCAAGTACACTGCTTTCTTAATATATTTATATTGTTTTCACCCATACATACTACTCTAAGTTGGAGCCTGGTATTCAGTTCTAATATGAAGTGATATGAACTGATCTCATTAGTGTGATAGAACTTGTGTGTATCTTCTACACAAAATGATAAAAAAGAGCTGAAGTACATTTGTAATTTAACATTGTAGGAAGTGTCATCTTTGGTTATTTCATTCTTTTCTCCAATGCTCTTTAAAATTTACTGTTTTATAAATTAAATACAAAAGACCTTAATTCAGCATTTATCAGATTTTCAAAATTGGATGAGCGCTCAGTACTTCTCTTGCTTCTGGATTTCATTATTGTTACATGTTCCTGTATAGAAAAATACCATATGTAATGGGAAAAAATATGATTTGAGATGGTGACTCCATTCATAACATTTTTTTTTTAAGTCTTCATCTTGTTATGCTCTAACTGATTGTGTGATATACACGATTAATGCATGTAGTCACATTGGGAGAGAAACTAGACAGCAGTTACATGAAACAGATGTTTAATGGGGATTTGAAAAATCAATGAAATGAACACTATTGTGATGCATGGTGATATGATTTCATATGTGTTATATTGAATCACTCCATTCTTTCTGAATTCAGTCTGAACTAAACGTATTTACAGTGGGGCATTGGGGAAAAGATGGGGAGTTATATTGAGAAAGGAAGCACAATAGGGCATCATTGATCTGTTCTCTTTCTAATCAATATATAGATCCTAGAATGATAACCCATATGGCACTGTTGTCCCTTGGAAATAAGCTATAAATCCTTTGAATCATATAAGTGGTCTGTAAGTGCAGATGAAAAACTTTATATTCCACTGTGGAATTCTGGAATGCTTAGGTCCTTGAAAGGAATATTTTACTTCTATGTTGTAATCCCAACTGTTTGGGCTTGGTATAATACTAGTTTGCCTTTTCTAATAAGTATAGAACCACATATAGATACATATATATATCCATAAATACACATATTTACTGTTTTATTCTTAAATCCTCATATCTTATATACAACCATTTAAATGGGTTTTTTCAATTAATTGCAATAGCTTCTCTTTTTGGAAGTTTTACTGTGTCTTTTTATCATGTGAGCCTTTATTTTCCATAGTTTTTATATTTTACCCAAGACAATAATAATGGCTTACATTTCAGTGGTGTTCTAAATTTACCAGGTTACTTTTATGTGCACTTTTCTATGTAATTTTCAGCTTAACTCTACATCAGGCAGGACTATTTTCATTCTAAAATCAAAGAATTTGGTTATAGTATTGACTAATTTTACCCAGTACAGCTGGAAAGGGGAAATGGTGAAACTGGAACCCAGTTCTCCAGACTCTTAGGTCAGTCGTCTTTGAGACATGATGTTACTCTAACTGCTCCCATTCGAAAACCAAATTAAACCTTAGAGGGTCTTAATCTTGCTACTTTCCTGGTTCTGATGCACATGTGGTTTGAGTCCATTGTAGTCTATGTAATGAATGAGGTTAGAATACCCTGGTTTGGCTATAGTCTTTTATTCTAGCCAAGGTTACTAAGTTTTATGGACTCTAATACCAATCTGCCTAATGCAAATAAAAGGAAGCATTTCACATCTATGCAAAAAGCTTTACATTTGTTTTCATTGTAAATAAAACATTAAAAAAATTAAAAAAATAGGTTTAATAAAAAACAAAAGCAATGTTTGTGCAGGGACATTTCTTTTTTTTCAACGTTTTTTTATTTATTTTTGGGACAGAGAGAGACAGAGCATGAACGGGGGAGGGGCAGAGAGAGAGGGAAACACAGAATCGGAAACAGGCTCCAGGCTCCAGAGCCATCAGCCCAGAGCCTGACGCGGGGCTCAAACTCACGGACTGTGAGATCGTGACCTGGCTGAAGTCGGACGCTTAACTGACTGCGCCACCCAGGTACCCCCAGGGACATTTCTTTTACAAAGACATGGGTGGATGGCTGTGGTAGATAGCCTGGTTTCCCTCAGTGAGAGTTTGTTTAATGAATCCATGTGTAATCTGCACATTTGAATGTTCTTCCTCATGTAGCACCATTCCCCAAAGTAGGCTCAGGAAATGAGGACTGAGAGCACACAACATGATTTCTTCTTGGAGAAGCAAGTGAAATATCAGGTACAAAAGTATGTGGAAAAGTGGAAAACTTAAGACATTTGCCATCAGGTGCATTTTGCTATTTTCAGCCACTTGTGAATAGTGACATAATCAGTGGGATTTTATCTACTAACATCTTATTGAAAAAGCACTTGTATGGAATAACCATAATTGATATACCTGCATAAAGTTTGGTATTCTAGAGCATTACCCATTTCTGTAAACCACAGTCTTTTGCCAGGAACCTGAGGCAGTCTCTCAGTGTTCTGTCTTTACATCTGTGGGATTTGTGAGGCTATCTCCTGTGACAGGTTTATCTGATCACCGTCTTTCCCATGCCAGCTTGGCTGTCATTCAAGTGGATGTCTTCAAGAATGAGAGGAATCACACGAATGCTTGCTCCATTCAATTAACACCAAAAAAGTGAGCCAGCGAAGTCACACAGACAGACATTATAAAATCTGAAGAATTCCTAAACATGTCCTAGCATCCTATGAAGACCTAGCCTTAAAAGTTTATTTCTCCTCTATTACTTACTAGATGATAACATGAAGCAGAATATTTAATATCCTATTACCGTTAATTTAAGTTGTGCAGAACTTAATATAAGCACAAAAATTTATTATATACACTACCGGTATTTATTCTGTAGCTGTTCCAGAGAGAGGTGCTTTCGAAACACAACAGAGATACATATTTCAAAGAATATCAAATATTGAAAAATAGCCAGCAGATACCCAAGAGGAATGCACTTAAGAAGGAAAACAATTCAAAAAGGAATTGTACTAGAGAAAATAATCACAAAACAAAGATACAGCCTATACAAGCAGACTGTCTTTTCTCTACCACTAGACTGGAACCTGGCCACAGACACATTGTGTGTTGTGTGCATATCTGTAGCCTTACAGTGAAGCATTTAATGCATACATGTTAAATGATTTAGACATCACTTGTTATGCAGCTTCACGTTATAATGGGGCTTAATTGCAACATTTTATAAGAAAAAGGCAGCATTTTAGTCAATGCTGAAGCATAGACTCTATAACCAGACTGTCCCAGTTAGAAATTGACACTGCTACTTACTTGTTCTGTGACTGTTGGCAAAGTTACTTAACATATATGTGTCTTAGTTTCCT